>NC_143050.1:5450000-5465000 GCF_057628025.1 Oncorhynchus mykiss
ATATATCATTCTATATATATATATATCATTCTATATATATATATATATATATATATATATATATATATATATATATATATATACCCTTCTCTATATATATATACCCTTCTCTATATATATACCCTTCTATATATATACCCTTCTCTATATATATACACCCTTCTATATATATACCCTTCTCTATATATATACCCTTCTCTATATATATACCTTTCTCTATATATATACACCCTTCTATATATATATATACAGTTTTATACACTGCTCAAAAAACACTTAAACAACACAATGTAACTCCAAGTCAATCACACTTCTGTGAAATCAAACTGTCCACTTAGGAAAGCAACACTGATTGACAATAAATTTCACATGCTGTTGTACAAATGGAATAGACAACAGGTGGAAATTATAGGCAATTAGCAAGACACCCCCAATAAAGGAGTGGTTCTGCAGGTGGTGACCACAGACCACTTTTCAGTTCCTATGCTTCCTGGCTGATGTTTTGGTCACTTTTGAATACAGACCACTTCTATATATATATATATACACCCTTCAATATATGTCCTTACACGTGTGTGTGTGTGTGTGCAATGGTACCTTGCTAGAGTCTGGCAGTGAGTGTGTACATTGCAGTGTTCGGGTTTGTGTGTGTGTGTGTGTACCTTGCGGTGGTCCAGCAGAGCGTGGGGCAGATCGACTGGGTCTGCTGGGGGCAGCTGGTTCTCCGTGGGTGGGGGAGTGAGAGGGGCTGCCCCGTGGGGAGGGGGAGGGGGAGGAGAGGGGCCCGGGGCCTGCGCCGGGCTGAAGGTGTTGGGGGAGAATATCCTCCACCTCCTCATCCACATCGCCTGGTGGAAAGACACACACACACGCACGAATCTATCAAGACAGAAAGCCTCGCTAGGAAAAGCCCATTGACTTGCCTAGAGGTGGACTGTTACGGTGGGCTGTTCCTCGGCATAGTGCTCTCTCTTTACTAACTATACAGCTTGGAAGAAGGCAATATGGAGGATGGATTTAACCAGTCATCCTCTCCCACATCAGCCTTCTTAAACCCCTCCTCCCTTACCCTCCATATCGTAGTCATCCTCTCCCACATCAGCCTTCTTAAACCCCCCTCCCTTACCCTCCATATCGTAGTCATCCTCTCCCACATCAGCCTTCTTAAACCCCCCTCCCTTACCCTCCATATCGTAGTCATCCTCTCCCACATCAGCCTTCTTAAACCCCTCCTCCCTTACCCTCCATATCGTAGTCATCCTCTCCCACATCAGCCTTCTTAAACCCCCCTCCCTTACCCTCCATATCGTAGTCATCCTCTCCCACATCAGCCTTCTTAAACCCTCCTCCTTTACCCTCCATATCGTAGTCATCCTCTCCCACATCAGCCTTCTTAAACCCCCCTCCATATTGTAGTCATCCACTCCCACATCAGCCTTCTTAAACCCCCCTCCCTTACCCTCCATATCGTAGTCATCCTCTCCCACATCAGCCTTCTTAAACCCCCCTCCATATCGTAGTCATCCTCTCCCACATCAGCCTTCTTAAACCCCCCTCCCTGACCCTCCATATCGTAGTCATCCTCTCCCACATCAGCCTTCTTAAACCCCCCTCCCTTACCCTCCATATCGTAGTCATCCTCTCCCACATCAGCCTTCTTAAACCCCCCTCCATATCGTAGTCATCCTCTCCCACATCAGCCTTCTTAAACCCCCCTCCCTTACCCTCCATATCGTAGTCATCCTCTCCCACATCAGCCTTCTTAAACCCCCCTCCATATTGTAGTCATCCTCTCCCACATCAGCCTTCTTAAACCCCTCCTCCCTTACCCTCCATTTCGTAGTCATCCTCTCCCACATCAGCCTTCTGAAACCCCCCTCCATATCGTAGTCATCCTCTCCCATATCAGCCTTCTTAAACCCCTCCTCCCTTACCCTCCATATCGTAGTCATCCTCTCCCATATCAGCCTTCTTAAACCCCCCTCCCTTACCCTCCATATCGTAGTCATCCTCTCCCATATCAGCCTTCTTAAACCCCTCCTCCCTTACCCTCCATATCGTAGTCATCCTCTCCCACATCAGCCTTCTTAAACCCCTCCTCCCTTACCCTCCATATCGTAGTCATCCTCTCCCACATCAGCCTTCTTAAACCCCTCCTCCCTTACCCTCCATATCGTAGTCATCCTCTCCCACATCAGCCTTCTTAAACCCCTCCTCCCTTACCCTCCATATCGTAGTCATCCTCTCCCATATCAGCCTTCTTAAACCCCTCCTCCCTTACCCTCCATATCGTAGTCATCCTCTCCCATATCAGCCTTCTTAAACCCCCCTCCCTTACCCTCCATATCGTAGTCATCCTCTCCCATATCAGCCTTCTTAAACCCCTCCTCCCTTACCCTCCATATCGTAGTCATCCTCTCCCACATCAGCCTTCTTAAACCCCTCCTCCCTTACCCTCCATATCGTAGTCATCCTCTCCCACATCAGCCTTCTTAAACCCCTCCTCTCTTACCCTCCATATCGTAGTCATCCTCTCCCACATCAGCCTTCTTAAACCCCTCCTCCCTTACCCTCCATATCGTAGTCATCCTCTCCCATATCAGCGTCCTCGGCCAGCAGAGAGGAGCTGGCGGAAGTAGGGACAGATCCACAGATCCTCTCTACACTCATCTCCTCCTCCAGACTCTTAATCCAACCTGAACTCTTCAGACGGATGTCTATCACCTTACCCAGAACCTATACACACACACACACACACACACACACACACACACACACACACACACACACACACACACACACACACACACACACACACACACACACACACAGAGAGAGAGACACGCACAGAGAGACGCACAGAGACACACACGCACAGAGAGAGACACGCACACAGAGAGATATTACAATGCAGCTTCTCAGTGTGTGAATCAACGTTGTCCCAGTGTGTTGCTGTGACGTTGTCCCAGTGTGTTGCCGTGGCGTTGCCTTAGTGTTGCCGTGGCGTTGTCTTAGTGTTGCCGTGTATCTGTATGCTCAGTGTAAGGTTGTGTGCTCACCGTGGAGGCGCTCAGAGACAGGGCAGCCAGAGCAGAATAACCCTCTAGAAACGTCACCCACATCTTCTCCTCCACAAACCTAGACAGGAGAGACAATTCAGGGTGTTACAAGAGAAGCATGTTCAATATCTGATCGATTGTCTGGAATGGATGTGATTGATCCTTATAAAAAGAACGGATTGCATTATAAGCAAGACGACAAAAAAAGTTGGTCAAAAAGTGAGCAAGTTAACTAAGAAGGGCTGTCCAACCCTGTCCCTGGAGAGAGACCCTCCTGTAGGTTTTAACTCCAACCCTGTCCCTGGAGAGAGACCCTCCTGTAGGTTTTAACTCCAACCCTGTCCCTGGAGAGAGACCCTCCTGTAGGTTTTAACTCCAACCCTGTCCCTGGAGAGAGACCCTCCTGTAGGTTAACTCCAACCCTGTCCCTGGAGAGATAAACCTCCTGTAGGTTTTAACTCCAACCCTGTCCCTGGAGAGAGACCCTCCTGTAGGTTTTAACTCCAACCCTGTCCCTGGAGAGAGACCCTCCTGTAGGTTTTAACTCCAACCCTGTCCCTGGAGAGAGACCCTCCTGTAGGTTTCAACTCCAACCCTGTCCCTGGAGAGAGACCCTCCTGTAGGTTTTAACTCCAACCCTGTCCCTGGAGAGAGACCCTCCTGTAGGTTAACTCCAACCCTGTCCCTGGAGAGATACCCTCCTGTAGGTTAACTCCAACCCTGTTCCTGGAGAGATACCCCCCTGTAGGTTAACTCCAACCCTGTCCCTGGAGAGATACCCTCCTGTAGGTTAATTCCAACCCTGTCCCTGGAGAGAGACCCTCCTGTAGGTTAACTCCAACCCTGTCCCTGGAGAGATACCCTCCTGTAGGTTAACTCCAACCCTGTTCCTGGAGAGATAAACCTCCTGTAGGTTTTAACTCCAACCCTGTTCCTGGAGAGAAACTCTCCTGTAGGTTTTAACTCCAACCCTGTTCCTGGAGAGAGACCCTCCTGTAGGTTTTAACTCCAACCCTGTTCCTGGAGAGAGACCCTCCTGTAGGTTAACTCCAACCCTGTCCCTGGAGAGAGACCCTCCTGTAGGTTTTAACTCCAACCCTGTTCCTGGAGAGAGACCCTCCTGTAGGTTTTAACTCCAACCCTGTCCCTGGAGAGAGACCCTCCTGTAGGTTTTAACTCCAACCCTGTTCCTGGAGAGAGACCCTCCTGTAGGTTTTAACTCCAACCCTGTCCCTGGAGAGATAAACCTCCTGTAGGTTTTAACTCCAACCCTGTCCCTGGAGAGATAAACCTCCTGTAGGTTTTAACTCCAACCCTGTCCCTGGAGAGAGACCCTCCTGTAGGTTTTAACTCCAACCCTGTCCCTGGGGAGAAACCCTCCTGTAGGTTTTAACTCCAACCCTGTCCCTGGAGAGAGACCCTCCTGTAGGTTTTAACTCCAATCCTGTTCCTGGAGAAATAACCCTCCTGTAGTTTTTAACTCCAACCCTGTCCCTGGAGAGAGACCCTCCTGTAGTTTTTAACTCCAACCCTGTTTCTGGAGAGATACCCTCCTGTAGTTTTTAACTCCAACCCTGTTCCTGGAGAGAAACTCTCCTGTATTTGGGATGCAACCTAGTAGGCTTAAGGGTTAGATTTAGGTTTAGGGGTCAAGGTAAGGGTTAGTGGATAGGTTTAGGGGTCAAGGTAAGGGTTAGCGGTTAGGTTTAGGGGTCAAGGTAAGGGTTAGTGGTTAGGGGTCAGGTTTAGGGGTCAAGGTAAGGGTTAGGGGTCAGGTTTAGGGGTCAAGGTAAGGGTTAGGGGTCAGGTTTAGGGGTCAAGGTAAGGGTTAGGGGTCAGGTTTAGGGGTCAAGGTAAGGGTTAGGGGTTAGGTTTAGGGGTCAAGGTAAGGGTTAGGGGTTAGGTTTAGGGGTCAAGTTAAGGGTTAGGGGTTAGGTTTAGGGGTCAAGGTAAGGGTTAGCGGTTAGGTTTAGGGGTCAAGGTAAGGGTTAGCGGTTAGGTTTAGGGGTCAAGGTAAGGGTTAGCGGTCAGGTTTAGGGGTCAAGGTAAGGGTTAGCGGTTAGGTTTAGGGGTCAAGGTAAGGGTTAGCGGTTAGGTTTAGGGGTCAAGGTAAGGGTTAGCGGTTAGGTTTAGGGGTCAAGGTAAGGGTTAGCGGTTAGGTTTAGGGGTCAAGGTAAGGGTTAGCGGTTAGGTTTAGGGGTCAAGGTAAGGGTTAGCGGTTAGGTTTAGGGGTCAAGGTAAGGGTTAGTGGTAAGGTTTAGGGGTCAAGGTAAGGGTTAGTGGTAAGGTTTAGGGGTCAAGGTAAGGGTTAGCGGTTAGGTTTAGGGGTCAAGGTAAGGGTTAGCGGTTAGGTTTAGGGGTCAAGGTAAGGGTTAGCGGTTAGGGGTCAAGGTAAGGGATAGGGGAATAAGTCTAGTAAAACATAGCTGTGTGTGTGTGTGTGTGTGTGTGTGTGTGTGTGTGTGTGTGTGTGTGTCTGTGTGTGTGTGTGTGTGTGTGTGTGTGTGTGTGTGTATTTCCGTCACCTGATGAGGATGACCTCTCCAAATACAGCGAACTTGTCCAGCAGCTCGTCGATGAGCGCGTCGTCAAAGTAGTCGTCAGGACCGGAGGAACAGAGGGAGACCAGGATGGTTCCGTCGGGAGGACCCTGCAGGGCGATCACCTCCTTATACACCTGGTGACGGGCATCTGGATCCACCTCCAGAACATCTATATCCATCACTGCCATCACGGGCCTGGGGAGGGGAGAGGAGTTTAAAGCTATAACCTATAACCTAGCACTGCCATCACAGGCCTGGGGAGAGGAGTTTAAAGCTATAACCTATAACCTAGGCTCAACATCCATCATGGGCCTGGGGAGGGGAGAGGAGTTTAAAGCTATAACCTATAACCTAGCCTCAACATCTATCACTGCCATCACAGGCCTGGGGAGAGGAGTTTAAAGCTATAACCTATAACCTAGGCTCAACATCCATCATGGGCCTGGGGAGGGGAGAGGAGTTTAAAGCTATAACCTATAACCTAGCCTCAACATGCATCACAGGCCTGGCTACACACCGAGATGAAGAGACCGGTTAGACGACGCTAGTCTGATCAGAGGTCTTGAGCTCAGCCCTGACATAGTGTTTCAGAGTCCTGTGTGTGTGTGTGTGTGTGTTACCTGTGATCAGAGGTCTTGAGCTCAGCCCTGCCGTAGTATTTCAGCTCCCCAGGGCTCCAGGGGTACTGCTGCTGTTCCTCTGCTTCTCCCACTGGGCCGACCATGTTCATCTCCTCCGCTACACACACACACACACACACACACACACACACAGTAAACGTGTACTGTATGTTAAAAACTCAGAGCATGGCTGCTTTATACTTGAGTACCAATCCACCATTTAAACCAGTGAGACGGACAAGACATCCTCCCACACTACCAATCCACCATTTAAACCAGTGAGACTGACCAGACATCCTCCCACACTACCAATCCACCATTTAAACCAGTGAGATGGACCAGACATCCTCCCACACTACCAATTCACCATTTAAACCAGTGAGACGGACCAGACATCCTCCCACACTACCAATCCACCATTTAAACCAGTGAGACGGACCAGACATCCTCCCACACTACCAATCCACCATTTAAACCAGTGAGACTGACCAGACATCCTCCCACACTACCAATCCACCATTTAAACCAGTGAGACTGACCAGACATCCTCCCCACTATTTAAACCAGTGAGACGGACCAGACATCCTCCGAACACCAAGCCGACCTCTCTCACCAGTCTTGTCGAAGTTCCACTTCCTCCTCTTCCATAGGCAGCGGTCGGTCCAGGCGGGGGTACGACACTTCTCACTGGTGTCATAGTCGTCAGAGAACAGGTCATACTTATAGGTGGGAGCAAAGTCCAAATTGCCCTCGATGAACCCACGGAACACCTAGAGGAGGAGACAAGACAGAGAGGAGTTAGAGACTGCCTCAAACCAAGACTGAACCCACGGAACACCTAGAGGACGAGACAGGACAGAGAGGAGTTAGAGACTGCCTCAAACCAAGACTGAACCCACGGAACACCTAGAGGACGAGACAGGACAGAGAGGAGTTAGAGACTGCCTCAAACCAAGACTGAACCCACGGAACACCTAGAGGAGGAGACAGGACAGAGAGGAGTTAGAGACTGCCTCAACCAAGACTGTACCCACGGAACACCTAGAGGAGACAGGACAGAGAGGAGTTAGAGACTGCCTCAAACCAAGACTGAACCCACGGAACACCTAGAGGAGGAGACAGGACAGAGAGGAGTTAGAGACTGCCTCAAACCAAGACTGAACCCACGGAACACCTAGAGGAGGAGACAGGACAGAGAGGAGTTAGAGACTGCCTCAAACCAAGACTGAACCCACGGAACACCTAGAGGAAGAGACAGGACACAGAGGAGTTAGAGACTGCCTCAAACCAAGACTGAACCCACGGAACACCTAGAGGAGGAGACAGGACAGAGAGGAGTTAGAGACTGCCTCAAACCAAGACTGAACCCACGGAACACCTAGAGGAGGAGACAGGACAGAGAGGAGTTAGAGACTGCCTCAAACCAAGACTGAACCCACGGAACACCTAGAGGAAGAGACAGGACACAGAGGAGTTAGAGACTGCCTCAAACCAAGACTGAACCCACGGAACACCTAGAGGAGGAGACAGGACACAGAGGAGTTAGAGACTGCCTCAAACCAAGACTGAACCCACGGAACACCTAGAGGAGGAGACAGGACAGAGAGGAGTTAGAGACTGCCTCAAACCAAGACTGAACCAACAGAACACCTAGACAGGGTTAAGGTTAGAGGAGGCAGCGGTAGAGGTTAGACAGCTCAGAAAGACCTCTTAGGGCCTGGTTGGTTTATGTTGTATGGCTGTTGGTTGTATGGGTCATCAAAAGGGTTGCAAAGGGAGAGTATAAGTTTACCAGTAAACTACCAGAATTCTGGTAACTTTCAAGAAATATTACGAAATTTTATCAGATGACATCTAGTAGTGGCCTTTTTAGGTAGATCAGATTATTGTTGGATCCTGTGTTTTACATTATAGCCATTACCATATATTACCATATGATTGAATATTATCTGCTGTTGGCTTGTGTGGATGGATGTATGTATGTGTTATGCAACATAGCTGACTTGAAACATTGTTAAAAGTGTCAGGGCCAGGGGACTTTCTCATGATGGAAAAATACAGAGTAGCATGAAGACAGGAACTGTTCAATGAGTGGGGTTGCAGAACAAGCGGTCTTTTGTTAGATAACAGGAGCCAGGTGCGAGATAACGGTATGGAGCATGAGCGCCTGGATGTTCTTCACAGCAACAGTTACATCTATCAACAGAAGCGCCAAGAGGCGGGGACCCGCCTGAGCGCCTGCAATAGGCTGAGCAAGTTTAAACCACGCCCAGTCTCTACTGTGATAGGACAACAGACGGGTTGGAACTGTCTATCACAGTATAAAGAACACTGTTTACATACATCCTGTCAGTTCTCTGTTCTGCCCTGCGTGTTATTACAGTAAGCCCGTATATACGAAAGTTGCATTTGCCATTTATTACTTAGCTAATAAAAAATACATAGTATAAAATCGGTGACTCATTGTTATATTTATCCTGATACCAGATTTGAATTTACGCAACTCTAACATTATCACAGGTGTCCATAATTATCGCTGGCCCTCCGTACAGCCTTATCACATGTAAAATCAATAAAACAACCAAATAGGAAGATTATATTTTTTGTTGAATGACAACAGCGTAAAACATTATCCTAAATAAAAACCATCAACTTAGTGAATACCATTGGTGTTAAATATTAAGGTTTCATTTTTGTTGTAAATGTTTTGGTGTCAAACTGGTGGCAGTTGAAGACAATAGTTGGAAGAGTTTCAGAGTTAATTGAAAATAACGCCATTGTTGATTAGATGCTTTTTTCATTAATTAGACAACATTTTTTAGACATCTGGTCTGTCTCCTAGAACCTCATGAACCATCTGGTCTGTCTACTAGAACCTCATGAACCATCTGGTCTGTCTACTAGAAACTCATGAACCATCTGGTCTGTCTCCTAGAAACTCATGAACCATCTGGTCTGTCTCCTAGAAACTCATGAACCATCTGGTCTGTCTACTAGAAACTCATGAACCATCTGGTCTGTCTACTAGAACCTCATGAACCATCTGGTCTGTCTACTAGAAACTCATGAACCATCTGGTCTGTCTCCTAGAAACTCATGAACCATCTGGTCTGTCTACTAGAAACTCATGAACCATCTGGTCTGTCTACTAGAACCTCATGAACCATCTGGTCTGTCTACTAGAAACTCATGAACCATCTGGTCTGTCTACTAGAAACTCATGAACCATCTGGTCTGTCTACTAGAAACTCATGAACCATCTGGTCTGTCTACTAGAAACTCATGAACCATCTGGTCTGTCTACTAGAACCTCATGAACCATCTGGTCTGTCTACTAGAAACTCATTAACCATCTGGTCTGTCTCCTAGAAACTCATGAACCATCTGGTCTGTCTACTAGACACTCATGAACCATCTGGTCTGTCTACTAGAAACTCATGAACCATCTGGTGTGTCTACTAGAAACTCATGAACCATCTGGTGTGTCTACTAGAAACTCATGAACCATCTGGTCTGTCTACTAGAACCTCATGAACCATCTGGTGTGTCTACTAGAAACTCATGAACCATCTGGTCTGTCTACTAGAAACTCATGAACCATCTGGTGTGTCTACTAGAAACTCATGAACCATCTGGTGTGTCTACTAGAAACTCATGAACCATCTGGTCTGTCTACTAGAAACTCATGAACCATCTGGTGCGTCTATTAGAAACTCATGAACCATCTGGTGTGTCTATTAGAAACTCATGAACCATCTGGTCTGTCTACTAGAAACTCATGAACCATCTGGTCTGTCTACTAGAAACTCATGAACCATCTGGTCTGTCTACTAGAAACTCATGAACCATCTGGTCTGTCTACTAGGAACTCATGAACCATCTGGTCTGTTTACTAGAAACTACTGGACACAGATATAACAATTTTGTTATACTATATATGAATAGATTTTTTTTACAAGGTATTTGAGTATAAATGACCAAAGTTACCATAGATTACCTGTTAATTGCCAAAATGACTGAAGATTCTGGTAACTTTGGTAAATTACCTGTAGATGTACTAGACTTAGGACAAAAATATAATGGGGTTTTCAAGCTTTTTCTTCTAAAGGGGTTTTCGAGCTTCTGAATCTGGAGGGTAAATGCCACCAGTAGATGGCGATGTTTCAAATAGGCCTGGCTGGTGTATCACTATCGCTACCTATCAGCAAGCTAATAAGGGAATAAATCTGAGAGCGTGAACCAATTGGTGTGAACAATGGCTGCAGCAAAAGATGAAGCCCTGTTTGTTTTGAGGTAAAGCCCCGTTTGGGATTGTTTTGGGGGTAAAGCCCCGTTTGGGATTGTTTTGGGGGTAAAGCCCCGTTTGGGATTGTTTTGGGGGTAAAGCCCCGTTTGCGATTGTTTTGAGGGTAAAGCCCCGTTTGCGATTGTTTTGAGGGTAAAGCCCCGTTTGCGATTGTTTTGAGGGTAAAGCCCCGTTTGGGATTGTTTTGAGGGTAAAGCCCCGTTTGGGATTGTTTTGAGGGTAAAGCCCAGTTTGGTATTGTTTTGAGGTAAAGCCCCGTTTGGGATTGTTTTGAGGGTAAAGCCCCGTTTGGGATTGTTTTGAGGGTAAAGCCCCGTTTGGGATTGTTTTGAGGGTAAAGCCCCGTTTGCGATTGTTTTGAGGGTAAAGCCCCGTTTGCGATTGTTTTGAGGGTAAAGCCCCGTTTGGGATTGTTTTGAGGGTAAAGCCCCGTTTGGGATTGTTTTGAGGGTAAAGCCCCGTTTGGGATTGTTTTGAGGGTAAAGCCCCGTTTGGGATTGTTTTGAGGGTAAAGCCCCGTTTGGGATTGTTTTGAGGGTAAAGCCCCGTTTGGGATTGTTTTGAGTACACTGTTTGGAAAGAACAAAAGCAAAATGTATTGTGGTGTCAGAAGAAGGCAGCGTGTGGAACAGAGGTAAAAATGGAAAGTTCAAAGTTCATCTGAACAGCGTCCGCAAAGAATCATAGAAACCATCAGAGGAGGTGACAGAGAGCAGATAGTAGCAGTAGCAGCACGTCAACGTCAGGAGAAGAGCTAGACACGTGGCAACCACTGGTTCATTTATTCATCCGGTCTGACAAGTCCACGGGACTGTGCGGATGAGCCCGCCTTCAGAAAATGTCAACCAAAAACACTTGATCACACATTTTTGAAATCCTGGCGTAGCCAGAGTAAAACGGGTTGATTGCTTTGCACATGGATACAGCAAACCCAGAAAGTTAAGGAGATTCTTAAAGAGGCATAATAAAAAATAACTATTGTGTAGACGGATGGAGCAGGAAAGGGAAGGGAAAAGGGTACAACCTGGTCAGTTGTACAAATGAATTCAAACTAAACGTGTCGTCTGTATTTACCCCGACCGCACTGAATCAGAGAACTGCGGAGGGCTGCCTTCATCAACATCCATGACATCGGTCCCCAGGGGGGGAACTTGTTGTTGGGGGTTAACTTTAACCTTGCTTGAGGGAAGATTTGTTCCACCTTGCCGTTTCTGGTATTTGAAACCAGTGACCTTTTGGCCCAACTCAAGGACCGACTGATTTATTTCTGGGCATATTATATTCTGCTTCAATCACCCCTCCTCCAACAATGACCAACTGATTTATTTCTGGGCATATCATTCTGCTTCTATCACCCCTCCTCCAACAAGGACCGACTGATTTATTTCTGGGCATATCATTCTGCTTCAATCACCCCTCCTCCAACAAGGACCGACTGGTTTATTTCTGGGCATATCATTCTGCTTCAATCACCCCTCCTCCAACAAGGCACAGCATGCGTTGCTCAAACCTCCATGGGATTTATCTCCACACACCGGAGAGGTAATTGACGGCATGATGGGACATAGCAGAGGAAAAGGTCATACTTGTAATAACTGACAACGAGAGCGAACGTAGTCAAGGCAATCAAGCCATTACAGAAAAGACAAGATAACCAACATCAACCAGAGATAATACGCCTGGCCAACAACCAGAGATAATACGCCTGGCCAACAACCAGAGATAATACGCGTAACCAACAACCAGAGATAATACGCCTGGCCAACAACCAGAGATAATACGCCTGGCCAACAACCAGAGATAATACGCGTAACCAACAACCAGAGATAATACGCGTAACCAACAACCAGAGAATACGCCTGGCCAACAACCAGAGATAATACGCCTGGCCAACAACCAGAGATAATACGCCTGGCCAACAACCAGAGATAATACGTGTAACCAACATCAACCAGAGATAATACGCGTGACCAACATCAACCAGAGATAATATGCCTGTCCAACATTGACCAGAGATAATACGCGTGACCAACAACCAGAGATAATACGCCTGGCCAACAACCAGAGATAATACGCATGACCAACAACCAGAGATAATACGCCTGGCCAACAACCAGAGATAATACGCGTGACCAACAACCAGAGATAATACGCGTGACCAACAACCAGAGATAATACGTGTGACTAACAACCAGAGATAATACGCCTGGCCAACAACCAGAGATAATACGCCTGGCCAACATCAACCAGAGATAATACGCGTGACCAACATCAACCAGAGATAATACGCGTGACCAACATCAACCAGAGATAATATGCCTGTCCAACATTGACCAGAGATAATACGCGTGACCAACAACCAGAGATAATACGCCTGGCCAACAACCAGAGATAATACGCCTGGCCAACATCAACCAGAGATAATACGCGTGACCAACATCAACCAGAGATAATACGCGTGACCAACATCAACCAGAGATAATATGCCTGTCCAACATTGACCAGAGATAATACGCGTGACCAACAACCAGAGATAATACGCCTGGCCAACAACCAGAGATAATACGCATGACCAACAACCAGAGATAATACGCCTGGCCAACAACCAGAGATAATACGCGTGACTAACAACCAGAGATAATACGTGTGACCAACAACCAGAGATAATACGCGTGACTAACAACCAGAGATAATACGTGTGACCAACAACCAGAGATAATACGTTTGACCAACAACCAGAGATAATACGCCTGGCCAACAACCAGAGATAATACGCCTGGCCAACATCAACCAGAGATAATACGCGTGACCAACATCAACCAGAGATAATACGCCTGGCCAACATCGACCAGAGATAATACGCGTGACCAACAACCAGAGATAATACGCGTAACCAACATCGACCAGAGATAATACGCCTGGCCAACATCGACCAGAGATAATACGCGTAACCAACATCAACCAGAGATAATACGCGTAACCAACATCAACCAGAGATAATACGCCTGGCCAACATCGACCAGAGATAATACGCGTGACCAACAACCAGAGATAATACGCCTGGCCAACATCAACCAGAGATAATATGCCTGGCCAACAACCAGAGATAATATGCCTGACCAACAACCAGAGATGATTTTGGCTTAGAACGGTGAGGCAGAAATATCTGAGTTGGACACCGACAATTATCCTTTAACATCCAATTCACATTAAGATTGATTTATAATTGAAAAATAACAAGAACTAATTTATGACCTGACCATCATCATGTATTACTGCCTCCCTGACCTATGACCTGACCATCATCATGTATTACTGCCCCCTGACCATCATCATGTATTACTGGCCCCCTGACCTATGACCTGACCCATTATGTATTACTGCCCCCCTGACCATTATCATGTATTACTGCCCCCCCCCCCTCCCTGACCTATGACCTGACCCATGACCTGACCCATCATGTGTTACTGCCCCTTAGTGGCAAGAAGTGACATCCCACAAAGACCTAATAGAAATACAAACTGTGTGTGTGTGTGTGTGTGTGTGTGTGTGTGTGTCCTTACCAGTCCCTGGTTCTTCTGGTCCACCAGCTGGTCCCCGGCGGTCAGGGCTTCCCAGTTCTGTTGTCTGATTAACTCCTTCACTTCCTCGTTGGGCTGACTGATGCGGTAGTTAAAGTCCCCGCACCAGAAGATGTAGTCGTGGGAGTAGAGCAGTCTACCCTGGGGGAGAGAAAAAAGGAGGATTAAACACACACACACACAGAGAAAAGTACAGTCAAGAAACACAGGGGAGAGAAGAGCAGGGAGAAATGTGAGTAAAACATATTTTATTGTGTGTGTGTGTGTGTGTGTGTGTGTGTGTGTGGTTACCATGGGGAAGGTGAGTTTGCGCGTGATCTCGTTGTAGTCGTCGTTCCTCTCCTTGACCTGTGATTGGCCGGCAGCGAAGTGGGAGCAGACGAAACAGATACTGGTCGTATGGAACAGCATGCGGATGGCCACTCCCCCTTTGTTACCTGTGGCTCCGCCCATCCCCGTCTTCACGGTATCCACGGCAACGTCCCTGTCAACCAAACAAATAATGCATAAATAGGGGTGCGTTCAGTTGGTTAAACGTTTCCCTACATTTTTCCATAATGTGTAATGAACAACACTGTTCATCAGCTAACTGTTTCTTCAGCTATCTTGGAGGTGTGATATGGATGTGACCACATTAAATCCCCCAAAACAATCACTCATACCTGACGTTGGGGGCGTGGTGAGGGATTACCTGACCATGGTGAGGGATTACCTGACGAAGGGGGCGTGGGGAGGGATTACCTGATGTAGGGGGCGTGGTGAGGGATTACCTGACCATGGTGAGGGATCACCTGATGTAGGGGGCGTGGTGAGGGATACCTAACGTTGGGGGCGTGGTGAGGGATTACCTGACCATGGTGAGGGATTACCTGACGAAGGGGGCGTGGGGAG
>NC_143050.1:5470000-5557500 GCF_057628025.1 Oncorhynchus mykiss
AGGTGAACAACTCCTCAACCCCATGACTAGATGAATCAGGGTGAACAACATCCTCAACCCCATGACTAGATGAATCAGGGTGAACAACTCCTCATCCTCAACCCCACGACTAGATGAATCAGGTGAACAACTCCTCATCCTCAACCCCATGACTAGATGAATCAGGTGAACAACATCCTCAACCCCATGACTAGATGAATCAGGGTGAACAACTCCTCATCCTCAACCCCATGACTAGATGAATCAGGTGAACAACTCCTCATCCCCATGACTAGATGAATCAGGTGAACAACTCCTCAACCCCATGACTAGATGAATCAAAGTGAACAACTCCTCATCCTCAACCCCATGACTAGATGAATCAGGTGAACAACTCCTCATCCCCATGACTAGATGAATCAAAGTGAACAACTCCTCATCCTCAACCCCATGACTAGATGAATCAGGTGAACAACTCCTCATCCTCAACCCCATGACTAGATGAATCAGGTGAACAACTCCTCATCCTCAACCCCATGACTAGATGAATCAAAGTGAACAACTCCTCATCCTCAACCCCATGACTAGATGAATCAGGGTGAACAACATCCTCAACCCCATGACTAGATGAATCAAAGTGAACAACTCCTCATCCTCAACCCCATGACTAGATGAATCAGGTGAACAACTCCTCATCCTCAACCCCATGACTAGATGAATCAGGTGAACAACTCCTCATCCTCAACCCCATGACTAGATGAATCAGGTGAACAACTCCTCATCCTCAACCCCATGACTAGATTAATCAGGTGAACAACATCCTCAACCCCATGACTAGATGAATCAGGGTGAACAACTCCTCATCCTCAACCCCATGAGTAGATGAATCAGGGTGAACAACTCCTCATCCTCAACCCCATGACTAGATTAATCAGGGTGAACTAGTTGAGGGACACAACACAACTGAGAAAACGCTGTCCTAAACAACCATTTTAAGTGAACAAAACCCATCTTCTCCTTCAACTGAAAGTTCCTCACCCTGGAAGTCTGGGAGCCCGGCCTTCATCGGAGCGTCCAGCAGCCAATCGTTGAGGGTCTGGTTGCGGAAGGCGATGCTGCGGAACTGTTTTCCCCCGTTGACGTTCCACGTACCCACTGACACCCTGATCTGTTTGGGACGGGTGTATTTCTGGTGGTTCTGACACATTCCCAGTAGAACTCTGGGAGAGGCTGGGGGAGAGGAGACGGCGTTAGAGAGGAAGAGGAAGGTGATGGAGGAAGAGAGAGAGCGAGAGAGAGAGACAGAGACAGAGAGAGAGAGTCCATTGGAAGAGTTCAGAAGATTGAATAAATGTGAAAAAGAATGTCAGGAACTGGGACAGGTGAATAAATATGAAACAGAATGTCAGGAACTGGGACAAGTAAATAAATATGAGAAAAGAATGTCAGGAACTGGGACAGGATAATAAATATGAGAAAAGAATGTCAGGAACTGGGACAGGAGAATAAATATGAGAAAAGAATGTCAGGAACTGGGACAGGTGAATAAATGAGAAAATAATGTCAGGAACTGGGACAGGAGAATAAATATGAGAAAAGAATGTCAGGAACTGGGACAGGTAAATAAATATGAGAAAAGAATGTCAGGAACTGGGACAGGTGAATAAATGAGAAAATAATGTCAGGAACTGGGACAGGAGAATAAATATGAGAAAAGAATGTCAGGAACTGGGACAGGTAAATAAAGATGAGAAAAGAATGTCAGGAACTGGGACAGATGAATAAATATGAGAAAAGAATGTCAGGAACTGGGACAGGTAAATAAATATGAGAAAATAATGTCAGGAACTGGGACAGGTAAATAAATATGAGAAAATAATGTCAGGAACTGGGACAGATGAATAAATACGTCTTGGTTACTCTTTATTCCACAGTCCATTATATCCCAGGCTTTTACTGAGAAATTAAATGTCAAAATCACGGTAGCAAAATGATTTGAAGTTCGTACAAGGCAGACAGTACGACTTACCCAGGGTGAGTAACACATGGGACTGTAAAAAAAAACATGACCAAGGATTTTTCAATTCCATTTCAATTCAGAAAGTAAACCAAATTCCAATTTTTTTCCCCTCATTGAAAGGCTATGAAGACAATTTGAATGAGAATTTCAGTGGACACTTCCTGAAGTGGACACTTCCTGAAATTGAGTCCATAAATAAAGACGTGATGTAATCTGGGGGTTCAACACAAGCACAGGGGATCACTAGGAACACAACACTACTGAAACGATGTACCGTGAAGAAATACACAAAGGAATTACAACTATAAACACAGGATGTTCATCAGACCAGACATCCAATTATGTACACACACACACACACACACACACACACACACACACACACACACACACACACACACACACACACACACACGTATGTTCCGTTCTACTGTACCTGATTGTAAGATAGGCTCAGTGACTAGTGTGAGCGTAGGCAAAAGAGAGAGAGAGGGAGAGGGAGAGAGAGAGGGAGAGAGAGAGGGAGAGAGAGGGAGAGGGAGAGAGAGGGAGAGAGAGGGAGAGAGAGAGGGAGAGAGAGGGAGAGAGAGAGGGAGAGAGAGAGGGAGAGAGGGGGAGAGAGGGAGAGAGAGGGAGAGAGAGAGGGAGAGAGAGGGAGAGAGAGGGAGAGAGGGAGAAAGAGAGGGAGGGAGAGAAGGAGAGAGGGAGATGGATGTAGAGGGTTAAGTAACGGTTAAACAGATAACAGCATTAGAGTCACTGTGTGTGTTATCAGACCAGACGACCAGTCTTCACAGCAGCAGCAGAGTGACACAGGTTTAATCTGTCCCTCGACAGAGAGGGCCGTCTCAGGAAGATTACACCGCTAGCTAGGGGTTGCATTCAAAATGGCACCCTATTCCTTACATAGTGCACTACCAATCTATAGGCTCTGGTTGAAAGTAGTGCACTATGGAGGAAATAGGGTGCCATTTTGGATGCAGCGTAGGAGTTACATAAGCTAGATAGAGGAAACCCCATTCATCCCCATTATGTGGGTCTCATTGGGATGTTCCTGTATTACCGTAAAGACTGGAGGTGATGAGCAGTGTGTGTTATTACTGTAAAGACTGGAGGTGGTGAGCAGTGCGTGGTATTACCGTAAAGACTGGAGGTGATGAGCAGTGTGTGGTATTACCGTAAAGACTGGAGGTGATGAGCAGTGCGTGGTATTACCGTAAAGACTGGAGGTGGTGAGCAGTGTGTGGTATTACCGTAAAGACTGGAGGTGGTGAGCAGTGTGTGGTATTACCGTAAAGACTGGAGGTGATGAGCAGTGTGTGGTATTACCGTAAAGACTGGACGTAGTGAGCAGTGTGTGGTATTACCGTAAAGACTGGAGGTGGTGAGCAGTGTGTGGTATTACCGTAAAGACTGGAGGTGGTGAGCAGTGTGTGGTATTACCGTAAAGACTGGAGGTGGTGAGCAGTGTGTGGTATTACCGTAGAGACTGGAGGTGGTGAGCAGTGTGTGGTATTACCGTAAAGACTGGAGGTGGTGAGCAGTGTGTGGTATTACCGTAGAGACTGGGGGTGGTGAGCAGTGTGTGGTATTACCGTAAAGACTGGAGGTGGTGAGCAGTGTGTGGTATTACCGTAAAGACTGGAGGTGGTGAGCAGTGTGTGGTATTACCGTAAAGACTGGACGTGGTGAGTAGGGCCCGGGCCTTGTCTGCCAGGTCACTGTTCAGTGTTGAGCCCAGTCGGAGGATGTCAATGGCCTCCTGCTTTGAACTGTCAAAGAAGTTATTCTGGATGGTTCTGGTCACAGAGCGAGCACCGTCCTTCAACTTACCCCCCTGGACAGACAGAGAGACAGAGAGAGACAGAGAGAGAGAGAGAGACAGAGAGAGAGACAGAGAGACAAGAGAGAGACAGAGAGACAGAGACAGAGAGAGAGAGAGAGAGAGAGAGAGACAAAGAAGAGAGAGAGAGAGAGAGAGAGACAGCGAGACGAGAGAGACAGAAAGAGAGACAGAGAGAAAGAGAGAAAGAGAGAGAGAGAGAGAGAGAGAGAGAGAGAGAGAGGAGAAGCGAGATGAGTACTTCACTTTACAGACACTACACAACTTCACCCACCATCTTGGATCATCACCAGGAAAAAGGAGAATAATACTATTTTCACGTCATCTGCACAACACGGAACATATAGAATGAAGGGCAAAGAAAATATCCCAGATTGGTTTATGTCGGTAAATCAGGAGAGATCACAAGTCCACGGGAATGACAGGACCTTAATGCCACAAATACACACATAGATTCATTCATTCATTTTCTTTATCCAAAGGACTCCTCCCAGTAATCATGATCACATGGTCTTTTACATGGTGATGATTGGTCATTTACCACCATATAATAATGTGACAACCACTGGTAATTCACTTAAAGCAGGGCTGCCCAATCCTCTTCCTGGAGATCTACTGTCCTGTAGGTTTACAGTCCAACCCTCTTCCTGGAGATCTACTGTCCTGTAGGTTTTACAGCCCAACCCTCTTCCTGGAGATCTACTGTTCTGTCGGTTTTCAGTCCAACCCTCTTCCTGGAGATCTACTGTTCTGTAGGTTTTACAGCCCAACCCTCTTCCTGGAGATCTACTGTCCTGTAGGTTTACAGTCCAACCCTCTTCCTGGAGATCTACTGTCCTATAGGTTTACAGCCCAACCCTCTTCCTGGGCATCTACTGTCCTGTAGGTTTACAGCCCAACCCTCTTCCTGGACATCTACTGTCCTGTAGGTTTTACAGCCCAACCCTCTTCCTGGAGATCTACTGTCCTGTAGGTTTACAGTCCAACCCTCTTCCTGGAGATCTACTGTCCTGTCGGTTTTCAGTCCAACCCTCTTCCTGGAGATCTACTGTCCTGTAGGTTTACAGTCCAACCCTCTTCCTGGAGATCTACTGTCCTGTAGGTTTACAGCCCAACACTCAGGAAGAGGGTTGGGCAGCCCATACTTAAAGGGACAGTGTGAGATTTAGGCAATTAAGCCATCTTTCCTTCTCTATAACCCAGAATCAGATGATCTCGTGGAGACCATCCTTTGTATGTTTCTGCGTGCAGTATGAAGATAGAGGTAGTTTCGCGAGCCAATGCTACCTAGCGTTAGCAAAATGACTAGAAGTCTATGGGTACGCTAGCTTCCCACCGGAGAGAAGCAAATTAGGAAAAAAAAGTTATTTTAATTTTCTGCATTTTCAAATTGGTTTTCAGTGATATTACATGGTGTTATATTACATTATATACCCAGAACCCTGCCCTGAACTTAGTCACTATTACTAGCCAGCCTCCACCCCAGTACCCTGCCCTGAACTTAGTCACTATTACTAGCCAGCCTCCACCCAGTACCCTGCCCTGAACTTAGTCACTGTTACTAGCCGGCTAGAAACATAAGCATTTATCTAGATATTACTGTACTGTTGGAGCTAGAAACACAAGCATTTATCTAGATATTACTGCACTGTTGGCACTAGAAACACAAGCCTTTATCTAGATATTACTGCACTGTTGGAGCTAGAAACACAAGCATTTATCTAGATATTACTGCACTGTTGGAGCTAGAAACACAAGCATTTATCTAGATATTACTGTACTGTTGGAGCTAGAAACACAAGCATTTATCTAGATATTACTGTACTGTTGGAGCTAGAAACACAAGCATTTATCTAGATATTACTGCACTGTTGGAGCTAGAAACACAAGCATTAGGTATTACTGCACTGTTGGAGCTAGAAACACAAGCATTAGGTATTACTGTACTGTTGGAGCTAGAAACACAAGCATTAGATATTACTGTACTGTTGGAGCTAGAAACACAAGCATTAGGTATTACTGTACTGTTGGAGCTAGAAACACAAGCATTAAATATTACTGTACTGTTGGAGCTAGAAACACAAGCATTTATCTAGATATTACTGTACTGTTGGAGCTAGAAACACAAGCATGTATCTAGATATTACTGTACTGTTGGAGCTAGAAACACAAGCATTTATCTAGATATTACTGCACTGTTGGAGCTAGAAACACAAGCATTTATCTAGATATTACTGCACTGTTGGCGCTAGAAACACAAACATTTGTGGAACCAGTAACATTTGATTTGACAGGAGACACACAGACAAACCCCCCTTAATGAGGAAACCATCACCACATCCAGACAGGAACAGGGTAATACAGGTGAAAGGCAGGACAGTGACTGGATCGTCAACTTACCCAACAGGTGGAGAGGTCCAGAGGACAGCAAAAAGGGGAAGATATAGCACACACACATACAGGAGTTAACAGAGCACACACATCTAGTCTACATGGTGTTAGTGTTATTTTACCTTAAGACTTTCTGTCCAGGGCTGTAGTCCCAGAATAGATAGATCGATAGATCTGTCTGTCTGTCTGTGTCTGTGTGTCTGTCTGTGTCTGTCTGTGGTTCTGTCTGTGTCTGTCTGTGGTTCTGTGTGTGTGTCTGTCCGTCTGTCCGTCTGTGTGTCCGTCTGCCTGTCCGTCTGCGTGTCCGTCTGCCTGTCCGTCTGCGTGTCTGTCTGCGTGTGTGCCTGTGGTTCTGTGTGTCTGTGGTTCTGTGTGTCTGTGGTTCTGTCTGTCTGTCTGTGTCTGTCTGTGTCTGTCTGTGTCTGTCTGTGTCTGTGTGCCTGTGGTTCTGTGTGCCTGTGGTTCTGTGTGTCTGTGTGTCTGTGGTTCTATGTGTCTGTGGTTCTGTGTGTCTGTGGTTCTGTGTGTCTGTCTGTCTGTGTGTCTGTCTGTCTGTGTGTGTGTATATTCTTCTACCTTAGCGTTTCCATCCAGGGCTCCAGTCCCAGCGTAGATCTTGCCTGTCTGTCTGTCTGTCTGTCTGTCTGTCTGTCTGTCTGTCTGTGTGTCTGTCTGTCTGTGTGTCTGTCTGTGTGTCTGTCTGTGTGTCTGTCTGTGTGTCTGTCTGTGTGTCTGTCTGTGTATATTCTTCTACCTTAGCCTTTCCATCCAGGGCTCCAGTCCCAGCGTAGATCTTGCTGACAGAGTCTCCGTTAACCGTCCACATGGACCTGAACACTTCCTGAAACCTGGCTACCAGCTGGGGCTTCTCTGTCAGACCCATGTCCTCTAGCTGTTTAGGTAACATCTAGGGGAGGAGAGGAGAGGGAGAAGGAGAGGAAGGGAGGAGAGGAGAGAGGGAGGAGAGGAAGGGAAGGGAGGAGGAGGAGAGGAAGGGAGGAGGAGGAGAGGAGAAGGAGAGGGAGGAAGGGAGGAGGAGGAGAGGAAAGAGGGGTGAGAGAGGGAGGAGAGGGAGAAGGAGGAGGAGGAGAGAGGGAGGAGGAGAGGGAGGGGAAGGGAGGAGGAGGAGAGAGGGATGAGAGGAGGGATGGAGAGAGGGTAGAGAGTCAGGGTAGGAGATTCCTCGAATATGAGTCATGCTTTGCCAGCTACACATTCATGTCACAGAGGAGCTTCTTAAAATAGAGATCCATTAACTTAAAGTCCATGTGTGAGACTGAATGTGTGTGTCTCACCTCCAAAGCGAAGAAGGCCTGGACACTGTTGGTTCTGTCTAGACAGTCTAGACAGTTGGTCCTGAGGGTACCACTCTGAGACCTGGGAGAGGAGGAGGAGAAGGAGAGGAGGAGGGGAGGAGAAGAAGGAGGAGGAGGAGGAGAGGAGAAGGGGGAGAAGGAGAGGAGGAAGAGGGGAGGAGGAGTGGGGGAGGGGGGAGGAGGAGGATGAGAGGGGGAGAAGAGAGTTGAGGATTTATTAGGATCCATTAGCTGCTGCAAAGGCAACTCTTCCTCATTAGCTGCTGCCAAGGCAACCCTTCCCCATTAGCTGCTGCCAAGGCAACCCTTCCCCATTAGCTGCTGCCAAGGCAACCCTTCCCCATTAGCTGCTGCCAAGGCAACCCTTCCCCATTAGCTGCTGCCAAGGCAACCCTTCCCCATTAGCTGCTGCCAAGGCAACCCTTCCCCATTAGCTGCTGCCAAGGCAACCCTTCCTCATTAGCTGCTGCCAAGGCAACCCTTCCCCATTAGCTGCTGCCAAGGCAACCCTTCCCCATTAGCTGCTGCCAAGGCAACCCTTCCCCATTAGCTGCTACCAAGGCAACCCTTCCCCATTAGCTGCTGCCAAGGCAACTCTTCTTAAGGTCCAAACAGGGTTTACATTATCAATAACCCATAACATTATGCAAGACATTATTACAATATAAAATCCACAATACCACAGAATTACAATATGTGTGTGTGTGTGTGTGTGTACTGCATGTTAGAATGTGTGGCTCTTCACAGTCCCTGTGAGGTGTTGTGTAATACATATTTCTTTTTTTAAATCTTCTCGCTTTAGTGACCTGACGCTTTAGTGACCTGACGCTTTAGTGACCTGACGCTTTAGTGACCTGACGCTTTAGTGACCTGACGCTTTAGTGACCTGACGCTTTAGTGACCTGACGCTTTAGTGACCTGACGCTTTAGTGACCTGACGCTTTAGTGACCTGACGATTTAGTGACCTGATGCTTTAGTGACCTGATGCTTTAGTGACCTGATGCTTTAGTGACCTGATGTGGAAGTCTGGACATGGAGACTGTGACCTCTGCTGGCATGTCTTGTGGGGTATCTATGGGTGTCTGATCTGGGTGCTAGTCGTATGAACAGACAGCTCGGTGCTTTCAACATGTTAATACCGTTCACAAAGACAAGTAGTGACGAAGTCAATCTCTCCTCTACTTTGAGCCAGGAGAGATGGACATGCATGCCATTGATGCTAGTTCTCCGTGTAGCCTAGTGGTTAGAGTGTAGAGGCGGCAGGTAGCCTAGTGGTTAGAGTGTAGAGGCGACAGGTAGCCTTGTGGTTAGACGTAGAGGTGAGATGGACATGCATGCCATTGATGCTAGTTCTCTGTGTAGCCTAGTGGTTAGAGCATAGAGGAGAGATGAACATGCATGTCATTGATGTTAGTTCTCGGTGTATATTTAAAGGCTAGCCAAGCTGCTCTGTTCTGGGCATACTGTAATTTGCATATGTCTCTCTTTGTGATACTTGACAGTAGTCCAGCTGCGACAGATCTAGGGCCTGTAGGACCTGCCTTGTTGATAGTGTTGTGAAGAAGGTAGAAACTAGGGCCTGTAGGACCTGCCTTGTTGATAGTGTTGTTAAGAAGGTAGAAACTAGGGCCTGTAGGACCTGCCTTGTTGATAGTGTTGTTAAGAAGGTAGAAACTAGGGCCTGTAGGACCTGCCTTGTTGATAGTGTTGTTAAGAAGGTAGAAACTAGGGCCTGTAGGACCTGCCTTGTTGATAGTGTTGTTAAGAAGGTAGAAACTAGGGCCTGTAGGACCTGCCTTGTTGATAGTGTTGTTAAGAAGGTAGAAACTAGGGCCTGTAGGACCTGCCTTGTTGATAGTGCTGTTAAGAAGGTAGAAACTAGGGCCTGTAGGACCTGCCTTGTTGATAGTGTTGTTAAGAAGGTAGAAACTAGGGCCTGTAGGACCTGCCTTGTTGATAGTGTTGTTAAGAAGGTAGAAACTAGGGCCTGTAGGACCTGCCTTGTTGATAGTGTTGTGAAGAAGGTAGAAACTAGGGCCTGTAGGAACTGCCTTGTTGATAGTGTTGTTAAGAATGTAGAAACTAGGGCCTGTAGGACCTGCCTTGTTGATAGTAGTGTTGAGAAGGTAGACACTAGGGCCTGTAGGACCTGCCTTGTTGATAGTGCTGTTAAGAAGGTAGAAACTAGGGCCTGTAGGACCTGCCTTGTTGATAGTGTTGTTAAGAAGGTAGAAACTAGGGCCTGTAGGACCTGCCTTGTTGATAGTGTTGTTAAGAAGGTAGAAACTAGGGCCTGTAGGACCTGCCTTGTTGATAGTGCTGTTAAGAAGGTAGAAACTAGGGCCTGTAGGACCTGCCTTGTTGATAGTGTTGTTAAGAAGGTAGAAACTAGGGCCTGTAGGACCTGCCTTGTTGATAGTGTTGTGAAGAAGGTAGAAACTAGGGCCTGTAGGACCTGCCTTGTTGATAGTGTTGTTAAGAAGGTAGAAACTAGGGCCTGTAGGACCTGCCTTGTTGATAGTGTTGTTAAGAAGGTAGAAACTAGGGCCTGTAGGACCTGCCTTGTTGATAGTGTTGTTAAGAAGGTAGAAACTAGGGCCTGTAGAACCTGCCTTGTTGATAGTGTTGTGAAGAAGGTAGAAACTAGGGTCTGTAGGACCTGCCTTGTTGATAGTGTTGTTAAGAAGGTAGAAACTAGGGTCTGTAGGACCTGCCTTGTTGATAGTCCTGTTAAGAAGGCAGAGCAGGGATTTATTATAGTCAGACTTCTCCTCATCCTAGCTACTGTTGTATCAACATGTTTTGACCATGACAGTTTATGATCCAGGGTTAATGCAGCCATTTAGCCTCCTCAACTTGCTCAATTGCCACATTATTCATTACATGATTTAGTTGATGTTTAGTGAATGATTTGTCCGAAATACAATGCTTTTAGTTCTGGAAATATTTAGTACCATCTTATTAAATCGCCACCCGTTGTAAAACGAACGGCAGCTTTTAAGAGTCGCAGTGCTTTTCATTTGCTGTGGTAGCTGATGTGTTTGATGTTGAGTCATCAGCAAACATGGAGACAGGCTTTGTTTAATGCTAGTGTGGCAGGTCATTGGTCAAAATAAGAAAATTAAAAAGTGAGGGCTAAGTAAACTACCCGGAGTTATGCCAAACTCTACCCGGAGTTATGCCAAACTCTACCCGGAGTTATGCCAAACTCTACCCGGAGTTATGCCAAACTCTACCCGGAGTTATGCCAAACTCTACCTGGAGTTATGTCAAACTCTACCCGGAGTTATGCCAAACTCTACCCGGAGTTATGTCAAACTCTACCTGGAGTTATGTCAAACTCTACCCGGAGGTATGTCAACCTCTACCCGGAGTTATGCCAAACTCTACCCGGAGGTATGCCCAACTCTACCCGGAGTTATGCCCAACTCTACCCGGAGTTATGCCAAACTCTACCCGGAGGTATGCCAAACTCTACCCGGAGTTATGCCAAACTCTACCCGGAGTTATGCCAAACCTCTACCCGGAGTTATGCCAAACCTCTACCCGGAGGTATGCCAAACTCTACCCGGAGTTATGCCAAACTCTACCCGGAGTTATGCCAAACTCTACCCGGAGTTATGCCAAACTCTACCCGGAGTTATGCCAAACTCTACCCGGAGTTATGTCAACCTCTACCCGGAGGTATGCCCAACTCTACCCGGAGGTATGCCCAACTCTACCCGGAGGTATGCCCAACTCTACCCGGAGGTATGCCCAACTCTACCCGGAGGTATGCCCAACTCTACCCGGAGTTATGCCCAACTCTACCCGGAGTTATGCCCAACTCTACCCGGAGTTATGCCAAACTCAACCCGGAGTTATGCCAAACTCAACCCGGAGTTATGCCAAACTCAACCCGGAGTTATGCCAAACTCAACCCGGAGTTATGCCAAACTCTACCCGGAGTTATGCCAAACTCTACCCGGAGTTATGCCAAACTCTACCCGGAGTTATGCCAACCTCTACCCGGAGGTATGCCAAACTCTACCCGGAGTTATGCCAAACTCTACCCGGAGTTATGCCCAACTCTACCCGGAGGTATGCCCAACTCTACCCGGAGTTATGCCCAACTCTACCCGGAGTTATGCCCAACTCTACCCGGAGTTATGCCAAACTCAACCCGGAGTTATGCCAAACTCTACCCGGAGTTATGCCAAACTCTACCCGGAGTTATGCCAAACCTCTACCCGGAGTTATGCCCAACTCTACCCGGAGTTATGCCAAACTCTACCCGGAGGTATGCCAAACCTCTACCCGGAGTTATGCCAAACTCTACCCGGAGTTATGCCAAACCTCTACCCGGAGTTATGCCAAACCTCTACCCGGAGTTATGCCAAACCTCTACCCGGAGTTATGCCAAACCTCTACCCGGAGGTATGCCAAACCTCTACCCGGAGGTATGCCAAACCTCTACCCGGAGGTATGCCAAACCTCTACCCGGAGTTATGCCAAACCTCTACCCGGAGTTATGCCAAACTCTACCCGGAGTTATGCCAAACTCTACCCGGAGTTATGCCAAACCTCTACCCGGAGTTATGCCAAACTCTACCCGGAGTTATGCCAAACTCTACCCGGAGTTATGCCAAACTCTACCCGGAGTTATGCCAAACCTCTACCCGGAGTTATGCCAAACTCTACCCGGAGTTATGCCAAACTCTACCCGGAGTTATGCCAAACTCTACCCGGAGTTATGCCAAACTCTACCCGGAGGTATGCCAAACTCTACCCGGAGTTATGCCAAACCTCTACCCGGAGGTATGCCAAACCTCTACCCGGAGGTATGCCAAACTCTACCCGGAGTTATGTCAACCTCTACCCGGAGTTATGTCAACCTCTACCCGGAGGTATGCCCAACTCTACCCGGAGGTATGCCCAACTCTACCCGGAGGTATGCCCAACTCTACCCGGAGTTATGCCCAACTCTACCCGGAGTTATGCCCAACTCTACCCGGAGTTATGCCCAACTCTACCCGGAGTTATGCCCAACTCTACCCGGAGTTATGCCAAACTCAACCCGGAGTTATGCCAAACTCTACCCGGAGTTATGCCAAACTCTACCCGGAGTTATGCCAAACTCTACCCGGAGTTATGCCAAACTCTACCCGGAGTTATGTCAACCTCTACCCGGAGGTATGCCAAACTCTACCCGGAGTTATACCAAACTCTACCCGGAGTTATGCCAAACTCTACCCGGAGTTATGCCAAACTCTACCCGGAGTTATGTCAACCTCTACCCAGAGGTATGCCAAACTCTACCCGGAGTTATGCCAAACTCTACCCGGCGTTATGCCAAACTCTACCTGGAGTTATGCCAAACTCTACCTGGACTATGTTGGAGAGGATTCCATTCTAGAACACCCTCTGTGTTCTGTTAGACAGGTTATTTATCCACAATATAGCAGGGGGTGTAAAGCCAAAACACATTTGTAATTTTTTCAGAAGCAAAATATGAACAATAATGTCAAAATCTGCACTGAAGTTAAAAAAACAACAACAACAAAAAAACAGCTACCACAACGTTCGTAACAATTATTTTCAGCCAATCATCAAGTAATTTGTGTTAGTTGCTCTACGTGCTGAGTGCCCTTCCCTTGTAAGCGTGCTGAAAGTCAGTTCATTTGTTTATTGTAAAAAAAATATATATATTCTAAAGTTTACTAAGGGTCAGCAGCAGGCTGATTGGTCAGCTGGTTGAACCGGTAAACGGTGTCTCGTCTATTTCTTTGTTAACGGGAATAGTTTTTTGCTTCCCTCCAGGCTTGAGGGCAAACAATTTCCCGTAGGCTTAGATTGAAGAGATTGCAAATAGGAGTGGCAATATAACCTGCTACCATCTTCAAATAATTTTCCATTCAAGGTGTCGGTTCTAGGGGGGTTTGTCATTATTGATAGGCAAAAACAAACAAAGTCACCTTTTCCACAGTCATTTTACAGAACTCTAAATTACAACGATTGTCTTTCATAACCTGGTCAGTTATACTTGGATGTATAGATTCGGCGCTGGCTGGCTGGTGTGTGTGTATGTGTGTGTGTGTGTGTATGGGGTGTGTGCATGGGGTGCGTGCGTGTGCGTGTGTGTGTGTGTGTGTGTGTGTGTGTGGTCTCACTTGGTAACCCCCTTCTCTCCAGAGTAGCAGAAGAAGCTACATGCATCCAGGAACTTGTTGAGCTGAGGTTTGAGGACACTGTGGAGTTTGTCAGCTTTGCCGCCCTTCACCATCTGATGGTAGTCGAAGTTAATCATCTTCACAGCTCCGGCGTGTTCGGACGCCTTCAGGTGACTCTGACAGGGGGGAGGGGGGGGGAGACGTTCACATTTAAGAGGTACATTACAAAAAAATTCTGAAATCTGCTCCAGGTACATGATCCTTGGAGAATGTAAGGTTAGATGTATCTGGAGTGCTTTGTTGATTGGGTTATGGTTGGGGTTATAGTAAGGTTAGATGTATCTGGAGTGCTTTGTTGATTCGGTTATGGTTGGGGTTATAGTAAGGTTAGATGTATCTGGAATGCTTTGTTGATTGGGGTTGGGGTTATAGTAAGGTTAGATGTATCTGGAGTGCTTTGTTGATTGGGTTATGGTTGGGGTTATAGTATCTGGAGTGCTTTATTGTGCATGTGTTCTCCCTACTTCATGCTGAACAGGTTAGGGTCAGAAGGAGTTCAGGGTTAAGGGTTATAGGAGGAGTTAGGGGTTAAGGGTTATAGGAGGAGTTCGGCGTTAAGGGTTATAGGGGTTAAGGGTTATAGGAGGAGTTCGGGGTTAAGGGTTGTAGGGGTTAAGGGTTGTAGGGGTTAAGGGTTGTAGGGGTTAATGGTTATAGGAGGAGTTCAGGGTTAAGGTTTATAGGAGGGGTTATAGGAGGGGTTATGTACCTGGAATGCTTTGCTGAGCATGTGTTCTCCCTCCTTCATGCCTAGCAGGTTGATGATCACCTGTTTCCCATACAGCCTCCTCAGAGCACTGAAGTGCCTGAAACACAGTCACATACACAGGTGAGATATCACTCTGGAAAACAGTCACATACACAGGTGAGATATCACTCTGGAACAGTCACATACACAGGTGAGATATCACTCTGTATCACAATGTTTTCGTTGTCCGTAGCTTATGCCTGCCCATACCATAACCCCAGAGCAGGGTACCGCTCGTCCACACGACCCCATACACAGTCTGCCACCTGCCCGGTACAGTTGGAATCCGTGAAGAGCACACTTCTCCGTCAAAAGTAGCATTTTCCCCACTGAAGTCAGTAACAACGTGAAACTGCAGTCAGGTGAGCTTCCCTGGTGAGGACGACGAGCACGCAGGTGAGCTTCCCTGGTGAGGACGATGAGCACGCAGGTGAGCTTCCCTGGTGAGGACGATGAGCACGCAGGTGAACTTCCCTGGTGAGGACGACGAGCACGCAGGTGAACTTCCCTGGTGAGAACGACGAGCACGCAGGTGAGTTTCCCTGGTGAGGACGACGAGCACGCAGGTGAGCTTCCCTGGTGAGGACGATGAGCACGCATGTGAACTTCCCTGGTGAGGACGACGAGCACGCAGGTTTGCTTCCCTGGTGAGGACGATGAGCACGCAGGTGAGCTTCCCTGGTGAGGACGACGAGCACGCAGGTGAGCTTCCCTGGTGAGGACGACGAGCACGCAGGTGAGCTTCCCTGGTGAGGACGACGAGCACGCAGGTTTGCTTCCCTGGTGAGGACGACGAGCACGCAGGTTTGCTTCCCTGGTGAGGACGATGAGCACGCAGGTGAACTTCCCTGGTGAGAACAACGAGCACGCAGGTGAGCTTCCCTGAGACGATTTCTGACAGTTTGTGCAGAAATTCTTCATTTATACAAAACCCACAGTTTCATCATCTGTCCAGGTGTCTGGTCTCAGATGATCCCACAGGTGAAGAAGCTGGATGTGGAGGTCCTGGGCTGGTGTGGTTACACGTGGTCTGCGGTTGTGAGGCCGGTTGGACGTACTGACAAATTATTTAAAACAATGTTGGAGGCGGATTATGGTAGAGAAATGAACATTAAATTAACTGGCAACAGCTCTGGTGGACATTCCTGCAGTCGGCACGCCAACTGAACGCTCCCTCAAAACCTGAGACATCTGTGGCTTTGCTTTGTGTGACAAAACTGCACATTTTAGAATGGCCTTTTAAATGCCCCCAGCACAAGGTCCACCTGTGTAATGATCACACTGTTTAATCAGCTTTTTTTTTAAATGCCACACCTGTCAGGTGGATGGATTATCTTGGAAAAGGAGAAATACTCATGAACAGGGATGTAAACAAATTTATGCACAAAATTTGAGAGCAATACGCTTTTTGTACATTTGGAAAATTTCTGGGATCTTTTATTTCAAAAGATATTTCAGCTCATGAAACATGGGCCCAAACACTTTACATGTTACACATTTATATTTCTGTTCAGTAGAGTAGCATTTAGATCCTACTGCAGCCTTGCTAATGTCAACAAGACTAGAGTTTAATGTCTCTCTCTCTGTGACCTAGTAGAAGTAGACAGACACCCTATTCCTTCTGTAGTGCCCTATCCCCATTATGACTCTGGTCCAGAGTACACTATCCCCATTATGACTCTGGTCCAGAGTAGTGCACTATCCCAAATATGACTCTGGTCCAGAGTAGTGCACTATCCCCATTATGACTCTGGTCCAGAGTAGTGCACTATCCCCATTATGACTCTGGTCCAGAGTAGTGCACTATCCCCATTATGACTCTGGTCCAGAGTAGTGCACTATCCCCAATATGACTCTGGTCCAGAGTAGTGCACTATCCCCATTATGACTCTGGTCCAGAGTAGTGCACTATCCCCATTATGACTCTGGTCCAGAGTAGTGCACTATCCCCAATATGACTCTGGTCCATAGTACACTATCCCCAATATGACTCTGGTCGATAGTGCCCTATACCCTCTGTAGTGCCCTATCCCCATTATGACTCTGGTCCAGAGTAGTGCACTATCCCATTATGACTCTGGTCCAGAGTAGTGCCCGATCCCCAATATGACTCTGGTCCAGAGGGGGTGTCTCCTCTCATCTCCTCTCACTACTGTGAGGTTTACGCAGCTAACAAGACTGAAGGAAACAGAATAATTACCTCTCAAAAGCCGGTGCGTTGGCCTCGTACCCTCTGGAGAGCTTGACGCGATGAGAGCCCACCTTTAGGAGAGAGAGAGAGAGACAGGGAGAGAGAGAGACAGGGAGAGAGAGAGACAGGGAGAGAGAGAGCCAGGGAGGGAGAGAGCCAGGGAGGGAGAGAGACAGGGAGGGAGAGAGACAGTGAGGGAGAGAGACAGTGAGGGAGAGAGACAGGGAGGGAGAGAGACAGTGAGGGAGAGAGACAGGGAGGGAGAGAGACAGGGAGGGAGAGAGACAGGGAGAGAGAGAGACAGGGAGGGAGAGAGACAGGGAGGGAGAGAGACAGGGAGGGAGAGAGACAGGGAGAGAGAGAGACAGGGAGGGAGAGAGACAGGGAGGGAGAGAGACAGTGAGGGAGAGAGACAGGGAGGGAGAGAGAGAAGGAGAGAGACAGGGAGAGAAAGAGGGTGAGAGAGAAAGACAGCAGGGTCTTGTGGTCATCCTCTGTAGTACCCAGATACACCCATCACTAGGGAGTCAAATGAACACACTAAGGTTATAATACTAAACAGAAACTAAATCATTAAAAAAAATAAACTATTCAGTACAATGAATTAAAATAATTAACAAACCTGTTTGGGAGACTAAAACTTTTTTTTTAAATCTAAAAAAATAAATACATAGGCACAATGAGCACTTGTCTCTCAAATACATCGTTACAGTCGTTGGTTATCTAGCTAGTGAATTTTAGCCATATTAGCATAAAAACGAGAGGTCGATTTCAAATTTTCTTAATCTGTAAATTGGGCCTTTTCGGGCGGCAATTATGGCCGATTACATTGCAATCCACGAGGAAACTGCGTGGGAGGCTGACCACCTGTTGCGCGAGTTCAGCGTCAAAAGGACCTTGGCGAGTTGCTAGCTAGCATTAAACTTATCTTGTAAAAAAAACTATCAATATTCAGATAATCACTAGTTAACTACGCATGGTTGATGATATTACTAGTTTATCTAGCTTGTCCTGCGTTGCATATAATTGATGCGGTGCCTGTTAATTTATCATCGAATCACAGCCTACTTCAACTTCGCCAAACGGGTGATGATTTAGCAAAAGCGCATTCGCAAAAAAAAGCACATTCGTTGCACGAATGAATGTACCCAACCAGAAACACCAATGCCTTTCTTAAAATCAATACACAGAAGTATATATATATGTTTTAAACCTGCATATTTAGTTAAATAAATGCATGTTAGCAGGCAATATTAACTAGGGATAGTGTGTCAATTCTCTTGCGTTCAGTGCAAGCAGAGTCAGGGTATAATGCAACAGTTTGGGCCACCTGGCTCGTTGCCAACTGTTTCTCTTCCTAACAAAGTCAATCATTCATTTGCCAGAATTTTTACATAATTACATAATTGTCAAAACAACATTAAAAAAAAAGACATGGTATCTAGAACAAGATTTTTTTTAAACTAGCTGAAACAAGCCACCTACGATTCCCCCATATGGCTGCTGCTTTTCTCCTAGCAATCTGACCGTCCTGAATCATTACGCCCATCCTTCTGCCTCTGAGATGAGTAGATGTATCATTTGGTCTATGGGGAATTCATGGAAAAGCATTCCAGCTGGTTGAGAGAATGCCAAGAGCAAAGCTGTTCATCAAAGCAAAAGGGTGGCTACTTTCGAAGAATCTCAAATATAAAAATATATTTTGATTTGTTTAACGCTGTTTTGGTTACTACATGATTCCATATGTGTTATTTCATAGTTTTGATGTCTTCACTATTATTCTACAATGTAAAAAAATAAAGAAAAATGCTAGCAGTGTACTATATATTTAGGGAATAGGGTGGCATAGGGCTCTGGTCTAAAGTAGTGCACTATATATAGGGAATAGGGTGGCATAGGGCTCTGGTCTAAAGTAGTGCACTATATAGGGAATAGGGTGTCATTTCAGCCTGGGTGTCTGTCACAGACAGAGGGAGACTGGCGTGTCCTAAACAGGGGGAAGAAGCTCCTCCATTGTCCTGGTGTCTGTCAGAATCCGCATGCTATCTCTCTGGCTCCGCCTCAATCTGTCCATCTGTCTCAATCTGTCCATCTGTCTCAATCTGTCCATCTGTCCGTTTCTACCTTCCCATTACTGGCCTCTCGTTCCTTCTCTCATTTCTTGCACAGACTGAGTCACACTGAGTGAGTCACAGACGCAGCTAAGTACACACACACGGGCACACTCCACACACGGGCACACACACGGGCACACACACACACGGGCACACACACGGGCACACACACACGGGTGCACACACACACACACACACACACACACCTCACGCTCTCACTCCACACACGGGCACACACACACACACACACACAGGGGCACACCCTGGCAGACTCAGAAGGGATATTGGTAAATGCTCCTTGAGGCTCTGTCTTCCCCCACTACGGGCCTCAGCCTGTTTCCCCCTCAGCCTCCTCCGTCAAATCAACACTACCTTTCCTCTCCCCCTTTGCCTCAGGTAGGCGTACCTGAACATATGACTGTTTTTGTGTGCTTTATTACCACCCATGTTCACAGTCGTGCAGCTAGCCTGGGCTGGCATTACATCACCCTCTGCCTGTCCTCACAGTGCTTATTACAAGTCCCACTCCAGCTATTATCTTCCTGTTGAAAAACAATATTCCAAGTACAAATACAGTATAGTACACACACTTAAGGGTAAAAAGATATATATATGTTTTGAGCAAAATAGTGTTGTTGTTTTGTTTGTTTGTGACACAGGTGCAGAATTCAAAGGTTTGGCCATTGAAGGAGGAGGTCTGACTGTGAGTAAAACTATAGAGAATAAATTGAACACCTGGACAACCTATTGAGATGAGCCTCTTCAGTCAGTCAGCCAATAAACACGCTTCTAGGGGAGTCTAGAGGTCTTGAATAATTAATGCTGCTGGAGTCTTTACAGCCATGGTTTACTGCACAGCCATGGTTTACTGCCCACAGCCATGGTTTACTGCCCACAGCCATGGTTTACTATACAGCCATGGTTTACTATACAGCCATGGTTTACTGCCCACAGCCATGGTTTACTGCCCACAGCCATGGTTTACTGCCCACAGCCATGGTTTACTATACAGCCATGGTTTACTATACAGCCATGGTTTACTATACAGCCATGGTTTACTATACAGCCATGGTTTACTGCCCACAGCCATGGTTTACTGCCCACAGCCATGGTTTACTGCCCACAGCCATGGTTTACTGCCCACAGCCATGGTTTACTGCCCACAGCCATGGTTTACTATACAGCCATGGTTTACTATACAGCCATGGTTTACTATACAGCCATGGTTTACTATACAGCCATGGTTTACTATACAGCCATGGTTTACTGCCCACAGCCATGGTTTACTGCCCACAGCCATGGTTTACTATACAGCCATGGTTTACTATACAGCCATGGTTTACTATACAGCCATGGTTTACTATACAGCCATGGTTTACTATACAGCCATGGTTTACTATACAGCCATGGTTTACTATACAGCCATGGTTTACTGTACAGCCATGGTTTACTATACAGCCATGGTTTACTATACAGCCATGGTTTACTATACAGCCATGGTTTACTGTACAGCCATGGTTTACTATACAGCCATGGTTTACTATACAGCCATGGTTTACTATACAGCCATGGTTTACTGTACAGCCATGGTTTACTATACAGCCATGGTTTACTATACAGCCATGGTTTACTATACAGCCATGGTTTACTGTACAGCCATGGTTTACTATACAGCCATGGTTTACTATACAGCCATGGTTTACTATACAGCCATGGTTTACTATACAGCCATGGTTTACTATACAGCCATGGTTTACTATACAGCCATGGTTTACTATACAGCCATGGTTTACTATACAGCCATGGTTTACTATACAGCCATGGTTTACTATACAGCCATGGTTTACTGTACAGCCATGGTTTACTGTACAGCCATGGTTTACTATACAGCCATGGTTTACTATACAGCCATGGTTTACTATACAGCCATGGTTTACTATACAGCCATGGTTTACTATACAGCCATGGTTTACTATACAGCCATGGTTTACTATACAGCCATGGTTTACTATACAGCCATGGTTTACTATACAGCCATGGTTTACTATACAGCCATGGTTTACTATACAGCCATGGTTTACTATACAGCCATGGTTTACTATACAGCCATGGTTTACTATACAGCCATGGTTTACTATACAGCCATGGTTTACTATACAGCCATGGTTTACTATACAGCCATGGTTTACATGCTGCTGGAGCCTTCACTGAGACTTTTGTTTTGCTGCTACTAGAAACCTGTCCAGGGGATGTACTTGTACATCAAACTGCCTCACGCTACAGAAACAGGAGATGGGCTCCTGCCCTGTGGGCTGTTCTGGCTCGGACAAGGCTACTTACAACTTACTACCAAAGTAACCTTGTCCCCTGGCTAAATTGCCAGGGAGACAGCTGATGGATGGGATTACTACCAAAGCCTCTTCCGGTAGCCTGGTGCTTCAGCCTGTTTTTGTCAGCCAACTCTTCTCGGTGTCCATTCATTGTTATGTAATGGCGTGTCTACCATAGAAGAAGGTGTCTCTCTGTATGGCTTGTCTACCATAGAAGAAGGTGTCTCTCTGTATGACTTGTCTACCATAGAAGAAGGTGTCTCTCTGTATGGCTTGTCTACCATAGAAGAAGGTGTCTCCCTGTATGACTTGTCTACCATAGAAGAAGCTGTCTCCACGTGTGACTCATCTACCATAGAAGAAGTTGTCAAACCCCTCCAGTCTCCTCACACTACAGTGCCTCCAGAAAGTATTCATACCCCTTGACTTACTCCACATTTTGTTGTGTTACAGCCTGAATTCAAAACGGATTAAATACATTTTATCACGACCCTATCGTCACACAATATTCCATAATGACGTCACAATATTCCATAATGACGTCACAATATTCCATAATGACGTCGCAATACTCCATAATGACGCCGCAATACTCCATAATGACACCACAATACGCCATAATGACACCACAATACGCCATAATGACGTCACAATATTCCATAATGACGTCACAATACGCCATAATGACGCCACAATACTCCATAATGACGCCACAATACTCCATAATGACGCCACAATACTCCATAATGACGCCACAATACTCCATAATGACGCCACAATACGCCATAATGACGCCACAATACTCCATAATGACGTCACAATACTCCATAATGACGCCACAATACTCCATAATGACGCCACAATACTCCATAATGACGTCACAATACTCCACAATGACGTCGCAATACTCCATAATGACGTCACAATACTCCATAATGACGTCACAATACTCCATAATGACGTCGCAATACTCCATAATGACGTCGCAATACTCCACAATGACGTCGCAATACTCCATAATGACGTCGCAATACTCCATAATGACGCCACAATACTCCATAATGACGTCGCAATACTCCATAATGACGTCACAATACTCCACAATGACGTCGCAATACTCCATAATGACGTCACAATACTCCATAATGACGCCACAATACTCCATAATGACGTCGCAATACTCCATAATGACGTCACAATACTCCATAATGACGTCACAATACTCCATAATGACGCCACAATACTCCATAATGACGCCACAATACTCCATAATGACGTCACAATACTCCACAATGACGTCGCAATACTCCATAATGACGTCACAATACTCCATAATGACGTCACAATACTCCATAATGACGTCGCAATACTCCATAATGACGTCGCAATACTCCACAATGACGTCGCAATACTCCATAATGACGTCACAATACTCCATAATGACGTCGCAATACTCCATAATGACGTCGCAATACTCCACAATGACGTCGCAATACTCCATAATGACGTCGCAATACTCCATAATGATGTCGCAATACTCCACAATGACGTCGCAATACTCCATAATGACGTCACAATACTCCATAATGACGTCGCAATATTCCATAATGAGGTCGCAATACTCCATAATGACGTCACAATACTCCATAATGACGTCGCAATATTCCATAATGAGGTCGCAATACTCCATAATGACGTCACAATACTCCATAATGACATAATACTTGCACATTTATTGAAAATGAAATTCAGAAATACCTCATTTACATAAGTATTCACACGCCTGAGTCTATGCTTGTAGAAGCACCTTTGGCAGCGATTACAGCTGTGTGTCTTTCTGGGTGAGCCTCTAAGAGATTTCCACACTTGGATTGTGCAACATTTGCCCATTATTCTTTTCTAAATTCTTCAAACTCTTGTCAAATTGCTTGTTGATCATTGCTAGACAACCATTTTCAGGTCTTGTCATAGATTTATGTCAAAACTGCAAAAAATAAAAAAATTGTAACAAACTATTGAAAATGCTATTGTGTTATTTAAAATAAAAATCATAATCGAATGTTACCTTAGACCGTCATAAAGATAACCAAATTATTAAAACATTTGCGATAATATATATGATACGTATGAATTACACTTTTAGAATGTTGCAGTCTGACTGCTCATTAGCTTGACTGACTGGGGGAGGGGGGGGGGGGGTGTCCCTCGAGGCCCAGTGGTTTTATTATTTAGTACATTTATACTCCTGCTTTTATTTAGGTTTGCCATAACAAAGGGTTTGTATACTTATTGACTCAAAACATTTCATATTTTCATTTGTAAATCATTTGTAAAAATGTGCCAAAACATAATTCTACTTTTGACATTACGGGGTATTGCCTGAGTGGGCCTGTGACACAACATCTAAATGTAATCCGTTTTTAAATTCAGGCTGTAACACAATAAAACGCGAAAAAAAAGTTCAAATGTGTGAATACTTTCTGAAGGCTCTGTAACTTTCAGTGACGGATGGTATTAGCGGAACAGCTCTCTGCCATGTTGGTTTCTATCCACGTAGCGACGCACAAAAAAAAACAGCCTGTTGATGAGAAGGTCGAAGGAGAATGGCAAGGAACCGTGCAAGCTAACAGGCAGGGCCACAAGCAGGCAAATAACGGCGCAGTAACAACAGTTGTGAACAGAACGACATTTTGGAACCCACAACAACACATGGGCGATTGCATCAGACTACCACAACTTGTTCCACTCCTATCAGCTAAAAACAAGAAGAAGTGGCTCCAGTGGACACGTGATTACCAACACTGAAAAATAGCATGTTGCGTCATGCTGATGGCAGAGTCAGGATTTGGCATAAGCAGCATGAGTCCATGGCCCCATCCTGTCTGGTGGTGGTGGTGTAATGGTGAGGGGAATGTGTTCCTGCCACACGTTAGGTTCCTTGATACCAATTGAGCAACATTTCCACGCCCCGAAGAATTCAGGCTGTTATGGAGGCAAATGTGGGTCCGACATGGTACTAAATGGGTGTATCTAATAAACTGGCCACTGTGTGTATATTTAGAAAAAGATCAGCCAGCCCAAAGTTAATATACACTACCGTTCAAAAGTTTGGGGTCACTTAGGAAATGTCCTTGTTTTTGAAAGAAAAGCACGTTTTTTGTCCATTAAAAATAACATCAAATTGATCAGAAATACAGTGTAGACATTGTTAATGTTGTAAATGACTATTGTAGCTGGAAACGGCTGATTTTTTTATGGAATATCTACATCGGCGTACAGAGGCCCATTATCAGCAACCATCACTCCGGTGTTCCAATGGCTCGCTGTGTTAGCAAATCCAAGTTTATAATTTTAAAAGGCTAATTGTTCATTAGAAAACCTTTTTAAATTATGTTAGCACAGCTGAAAACCGTTTTTCTGATTTAAAGAATCAATAAAACTGGCAATTATATTAACACAGCTAAAAACTGTTCTGATTAAAGAAGCAATAAAATGGGCCTTCTTTAGACTAGTTGAGTATCTGGAGCATCAGCATTTGTGGGTTTGATTACAGGCTTAAAATGGCCAGAAACAAAGAACTTTCTTCTGAAACTCGTCAGTCTATTCTTGTTCTGAGAAATGAAGGCTATTCCATGCGAGAAATTGCCATGAAACTGAAGATCTCGTACAACTCTGTGTACTTCTCCCTTCACAGAACAGCACAAATAGTTTCTAACCAGAATAGAAAGAGGAGTGTGAGGCCCCGGGGCACAACAGAGCAAGAAACAGACGCCTCACAAGTCCTGGTGGAAAATAAGTATTTATCCAACCATTTAAAGGGATAGGACCCAGATTCAATTCCCTATGGCTTCCACTAGTTGTGAACAGTCTTTAGACATTGTTTCAGGCTTTTATTCTGAAAAATGAGGGAGAATGACAACGTTGAGTCAGTGGATAGTGGGATGGACCCAGAGCTGTTTGCCCGACCGAGAGCGCGCCTTTCTTGCTTTTCTTTTATATTGACGACGCTGTTGTCCGGTTGAAATATTATCGATTATTTAGGCTAAAAACAACCTGAGGATTGATTATAAACATCGTTTGACATGTTTCTACGAACTTTACTGATACTTTTTTAGATTTTTCGTCTGCCTGTTGTGACTGCCTTTGAGCCTGTGGATTACTGAACAATGCGCGCCAACAAAATGGAGGTTTTTGGATATAAAGAGGAACTTTATCGAACAAAACAAACATTTATTGTGTAACTGGGAGTCTTGTGAGTGCAACCATACGAAGATCAAAGGCAAGTGATTCATTTTATTGCTATTTCTGACTTTCGTGACTAATCTACTTGGCTGGTATGTAATGTTTTGTGTGCTGAGCTCTGTCCTCAGATAATCGCATGGTTTGCTTTCGCCGTAAAGCCTTTTTGAAATCTGACACAACGGCTGGATTAACAACAAGTTAAGCTTTATTTTTGATTTATTACACTTGTGATTTCATGAAAGTTAAATATTTATAGTAATTTCATTTGAATTTGGCGCTCTGCAATTTCACCGGATGTTGGCCGGTGAACCCTATAGAGGTTAACACTTTTTTGGTTACTACATGGTTACTACATGATTCCATGTGTGTTATTTCATAGTTTTGATGTCTCCACTATTATTCTACAATGTAGAAAATAGTTTTAAAAAATAAAGAAAAACCCTGGAATGAGTAGGTGTTCTAGAACCCTGGAATGAGTAGGTGTTCTAGAACCCTGGAATGAGTAGGTGTTCTAGAACCCTGGAATGAGTAGGTGTTCTAAAACCCTGGAATGAGTAGGTGTTCTAGAACCCTGGAATGAGTAGGTGTTCTAGAACCCTGGAATGAGGAGGTGTTCTAGAACCCTGGAATGAGTAGGTTTGTCCAAACTGTTGCCTGGTACTGTATATAGTTTGAGTGCGCGATCCTATTGAAGTCAATATTTACAGCTTCCATATTGTTGTCAGGTGCAGACCCATCATCCTACCTGTATTCCTGGTTGCTCCCAGAACAGAGGAATGGAACCACGGATCTGGATGAAGGAAGACACCTGGTCATCCAGGAAGATCACCTGCAGACAGAAGAAGAAGAAGAAGGAAGAAGATAGAAGGAAGAAGACGGAAGAAGGTGACAGAAGAAGAAGGTGACAGAAGAAGGTGACAGAAGAAGAAGACAGAAGACAGAAGAAGGAAGAAGACAGAAGAAGGAAGAAGACAGAAGAAGGAAGAAGACAAAAGAAGAAGAAGACAGAAGAAGACAAAAGAAGAAGGTGACAGAAGAAGACAGAAGAAGAAGGTGACAGAAGACAGAAGGATAAGAAGACAGAAGAAGGAAGACAGAAGAAGGAAGAAGACAGAAGAAGGAAGAAGACAAAAGAAGAAGAAGACAGAAGAAGACAAAAGAAGAAGGTGACAGAAGAAGACAGAAGAAGAAGGTGACAGAAGACAGAAGGATAAGAAGACAGAAGAAGGAAGAAGACAGAAGACGACAAAAGAAGAAGAAGACGGAAGACAGAAGAAGACAGAAGAAGACAGAAGAAGAAGACGGAAGAAGACAGAAGAAGACAGAAGAAGACAGAAGAAGAAGACGGAAGAAGACAGAAGAAGACAGAAGAAGACAGAAGAAGACAGAAGAAGAAGGTGACAGAAGACAGAAGAAGACAAAAGAAAGAAGAAGACAAAAGAAAGAAGAAGACAAAAGAAAGAAGACAGAAGAAGGAAGAAGAAGACGAGGAGAACAATACTTTAGTCATCCATAGCAGACGGTAATTTGTCTCCCAGGTCCTCCGACATACACAACCACACATGTATTGACTTTTTATTTTCTAACCCTTTATTTAACTAGTCAAGTCAGTTAAGAACACATTCTCATTTACAATGACGGCCTACTGGAGGAACAGTGGGTTAACTGCCTTGTTCAGGAGGCAGAACGACAGATTTTTACCTTGTCAGCTCGGGGATTCGATCCACCAACCTTTCAGTTACTGGCCAAAACGCTCTAACCACTAGGATACCTGCCGCCCCTACACTCTAACCACTAGGCTACCTGCCTCCCCTACACTCTAACCACTAGGCTACCTGCCTCCCCTACACTCTAACCACTAGGCTACCTGCCGCTTCTACACTCTAACCACTAGGATACCTGCCGCACCTACACTCTAACCACTAGGCTACCTGCCGCCTCTACACTCTAACCACTAGGCTACCTGGCGCCCCTACACTCTAACCACTAGGCTACCTGCCACCTCTACGCTCTAACCACTAGGCTACCTGGCGCCCCTACACTCTAACCACTAGGCTACCTGCCTCCCCTACACTCTAACCACTAGGCTACCTGCCTCCCCTACACTCTAACCACTGCCGCCCCATTTATTTTACGTCTCCCTCCCTCGAGACCTACCTGTTCAGTCTCTACGAAGTTGGCCACCTGTCCGTCATCGTTGGCCCCTCGGACGTTGAAGCGCGTCCCGGCCCTCTCTGAGCTGAGGCGGGAGATGACGCAGGCCTTGGCCTGTTTGTGACCTGCGTAGATCGTCCTGATCTCCACCCCGCCGCACATCAGCCTCAACAACCAGTCATCACAGTTCACACCGTAGTGCTTTAGGTGAAGGTGAAGGGACTGGTTCCTGGGGGAGACGAGATACACGTCAACCAAACTACACACCAGGGGGAGACGAGATACACGTCAACCAAACTACACACCAGGTGCATGTCATAAGAGCCATGATGCACTAAGCGCAACACCAGCAGATCGGCCACACTATGAAACGGCATAGGAGGTGCAAAATGAGCTTTAGGATAATGAGGTGGAATATGAGCTGCAATAACGAGGTGCAAAATGAGCTATGATTATGAGGTGCGATATGAGCTGCAATAACGAGGTGCGATATGAGCTATGATTATGAGGTGCAATATGAGCTGCAATAACGAGGTGCAATATGAGCTATGATTATGAGGTGCAATATGAGCTGCAATAATGAGGTGCAATATGAGCTGCAATAATGAGGTGCAATATGAGCTATGATTATGAGGTGCAATATGAGGTGCGATAATGAGGTGCGATATGAGCTATGATTATGAGGTGCAATATGTGCATTAGGATAATGAGGTGCGATATGAGCTATGATTATGAGGTGCAATATGTACATTAGGATAATGAGGTGCGATATGAGCTATGATTATGAGGTGCAATATGTGCATTAGGATAATGAGGTGCAATATGTGCATTAGGATAATGAGGTGCAATATGAGCTTTAGGATAATGAGGTGCGATATGAGCATTAGGATAATGAGGTGCGATATGAGCATTAGGATAATGAGGTGCAATATGTGCATTAGGATAATGAGGTGCAATATGTACATTAGGATAATGAGGTGCGATATGAGCATTAGGATAATGAGGTGCAATATGAAAGGGGATACCTAGTCAGTTGTACAACAATGCATTCAACTGAAATGTGTTGCTAGGATTATGAGGTACAATATGATGTGTACGGTGCAATAATACGACTTGGATTGAGAAAATAAATCATTTGTATTGAGGTTTCCATTTTAGTGACTGAACAGATGCTCTCATCCTGTCAGTGCATTCATCTGAAAGTAGCAGCAGCAAGACGAGACTAGGTAGGACCTAGGTTAGGACTAGGAATGACCTAGGTTAGGACTAGGTTATGACTAGGTACGACCAGATAAGGACTAGGTTAGGACTAGGTAGGACCAGATAAGGACTAGGTAGATCAAGTTAGGTCGAGGCAGACCAGGTAAGGTAGACCAGTAAAGGACTAGGCAGACCAGGTAAGGACTAGGTAGGACCAGATAAGGACTAGGTAGATCAAGTTAGGTCGAGGCAGACCAGGTGAGGTAGACCAGGTAAGGACTAGGTAGACCAGGTAAGGACTAGGCAGACCAGGAAAGGACTAGGTAGACCAGGAAAGGACTAGGTAGACCAGGTAAGGACTAGGCAGACCAGGTAAGGACTAGGTAGACTAGGTAAGGACTAGGCAGACCAGGTAAGGACTAGTTAGACCAGGTAAGGACTAGTTAGACCAGGTAAGGACTAGTTAGACCAGGTAAGGACTAGTTAGACCAGGTAAGGACTAGTTAGACCAGGTAAGGACTAGATATGGACTAGACATCATACTCATATATGTGTTCCACTCCCCACTAGAAGAGGTTAGTATATATAATGTGTTCCACTCCCCACTAGAAGAGGTTAGTATATATAATGTGTTCCACTCCCCACTAGAAGAGGTTAGTATATATAATGTGTTCCACTCCCCACTAGAAGAGGTTAGTATATATAATGTGTTCCACTCCCCACTAGAAGAAGAGGTTAGTATATATGTGTTCCACTCCCCACTAGAAGAAGAGGTTAGTATATATAATGTGTTCCACTCCCCACTAGAAGAGGTTAGTATATATAATGTGTTCCACTCCCCACTAGAAGAGGTTAGTATATATAATGTGTTCCACTCCCCACTAGAAGAGGTTAGTATATATAATGTGTTCCACTCCCCACTAGAAGAGGTTAGTATATATAATGTGTTCCACTCCCCACTAGAAGAAGAGGTTAGTATATATAATGTGTTCCACTCCCCACTAGAAGAGGTTAGTATATATAATGTGTTCCACTCCCTACTAGAAGAGGTTAGTATATATAATGTGTTCCACTCCCCACTAGAAGAGGTTAGTATATATAATGTGTTCCACTCCTCACTAGAAGAGGTTAGTATATATAATGTGTTCCACTCCCCACTAGAAGAGGTTAGTATATATAATGTGTTCCACTCCCTACTAGAAGAGGTTAGTATATATAATGTGTTCCACTCCCCACTAGAAGAGGTTAGTATATATAATGTGTTCCACTCCCCACTAGAAGAGGTTAGTATATATAATGTGTTCCACTCCCCACTAGAAGAGGTTAGTATATATAATGTGTTCCACTCCCCACTAGAAGAGGTTAGTATATATAATGTGTTCCACTCCCCACTAGAAGAGGTTAGTATATATAATGTGTTCCACTCCCCACTAGAAGAAGAGGTTAGTATATATAATGTGTTCTACTCCCCACTAGAAGAGGTTAGTATATATAATGTGTTCCACTCCCCACTAGAAGAGGTTAGTATATATAATGTGTTCCACTCCCTACTAGAAGAGGTTAGTATATATAATGTGTTCCACTCCCTACTAGAAGAGGTTAGTATATATAATGTGTTCCACTCCCTACTAGAAGAGGTTAGTATATATAATGTGTTCCACTCCCCACTAGAAGAGGTTAGTATATATAATGTGTTCCACTCCCCACTAGAAGAGGTTAGTATATATAATGTGTTCCACTCCCTACTAGAAGAGGTTAGTATATATAATGTGTTCCACTCCCCACTAGAAGAGGTTAGTATATATAATGTGTTCCACTCCCTACTAGAAGAGGTTAGTATATATATAATGTGTTCCACTCCCCACTAGAAGAGGTTAGTATATATAATGTGTTCCACTCCCTACTAGAAGAGGTTAGTATATATAATGTGTTCCACTCCCCACTAGAAGAGGTTAGTATATATAATGTGTTCTACTCCCTACTAGAAGAGGTTAGTATATATAATGTGTTCCACTCCCTACTAGAAGAGGTTAGTATATATAATGTGTTCCACTCCCCACTAGAAGAGGTTAGTATATATAATGTGTTCCACTCCCTACTAGAAGAGGTTAGTATATATAATGTGTTCCACTCCCTACTAGAAGAGGTTAGTATATATAATGTGTTCCACTCCCTACTAGAAGAGGTTAGTATATATAATGTGTTCCACTCCCTACTAGAAGAGGTTAGTATATATAATGTGTTCCACTCCCTACTAGAAGAGGTTAGTATATATAATGTGTTCCACTCCCCACTAGAAGAGGTTAGTATATATAATGTGTTCTACTCCCTACTAGAAGAGGTTAGTATATATAATGTGTTCCACTCCCCACTAGAAGAGGTTAGTATATATAATGTGTTCCACTCCCTACTAGAAGAAGAGGTTAGTATATATAATGTGTTCCACTCCCTACTAGAAGAGGTTAGTATATATAATGTGTTCCACTCCCCACTAGAAGAGGTTAGTATATATAATGTGTTCTACTCCCTACTAGAAGAGGTTAGTATATATAATGTGTTCCACTCCCTACTAGAAGAGGTTAGTATATATAATGTGTTCCACTCCCTACTAGAAGAGGTTAGTATATATAATGTGTTCCACTCCCTACTAGAAGAGGTTAGTATATATAATGTGTTCCACTCCCTACTAGAAGAGGTTAGTATATATAATGTGTTCCACTCCCTACTAGAAGAGGTTAGTATATATAATGTGTTCCACTCCCCACTAGAAGAGGTTAGTATATATAATGTGTTCTACTCCCTACTAGAAGAGGTTAGTATATATAATGTGTTCCACTCCCCACTAGAAGAGGTTAGTATATATAATGTGTTCCACTCCCCACTAGAAGAAGAGGTTAGTATATATAATGTGTTCCACTCCCCACTAGAAGAGGTTAGTATATATAATGTGTTCCACTCCCCACTAGAAGAGGTTAGTATATATAATGTGTTCTACTCCCTACTAGAAGAGGTTAGTATATATAATGTGTTCCACTCCCTACTAGAAGAGGTTAGTATATATAATGTGTTCCACTCCCCACTAGAAGAGGTTAGTATATATAATGTGTTCCACTCCCTACTAGAAGAGGTTAGTATATATAATGTGTTCCACTCCCTACTAGAAGAGGTTAGTATATATAATGTGTTCCACTCCCTACTAGAAGAGGTTAGTATATATAATGTGTTCTACTCCCCACTAGAAGAGGTTAGTATATATAATGTGTTCCACTCCCCACTAGAAGAGGTTAGTATATATAATGTGTTCCACTCCCTACTAGAAGAGGTTAGTATATATAATGTGTTCTACTCCCCACTAGAAGAGGTTAGTATATATAATGTGTTCCACTCCCCACTAGAAGAGGTTAGTATATATAATGTGTTCCACTCCCTACTAGAAGAGGTTAGTATATATAATGTGTTCCACTCCCTACTAGAAGAGGTTAGTATATATAATGTGTTCCACTCCCCACTAGAAGAGGTTAGTATATATAATGTGTTCTACTCCCCACTAGAAGAGGTTAGTATATATAATGTGTTCCACTCCCCACTAGAAGAGGTTAGTATATATAATGTGTTCCACTCCCTACTAGAAGAGGTTAGTATATATAATGTGTTCCACTCCCTACTAGAAGAGGTTAGTATATATAATGTGTTCCACTCCCTACTAGAAGAGGTTAGTATATATAATGTGTTCCACTCCCCACTAGAAGAGGTTAGTATATATAATGTGTTCCACTTCCCACTAGAAGAGGTTAGTATATATAATGTGTTCCACTCCCTACTAGAAGAGGTTAGTATATATAATGTGTTCTACTCCCCACTAGAAGAGGTTAGTATATATAATGTGTTCCACTCCCTACTAGAAGAGGTTAGTATATATATAATGTGTTCCACTCCCCTCTAGAAGAGGTTAGTATATATAATGTGTTCCACTCCCTACTAGAAGAGGTTAGTATATATTAAATGTGTTCCACTCCCGACTAGAAGAGGTTAGTATATATAATGTGTTCCACTCCCCACTAGAAGAGGTTAGTATATATTAAATGTGTTCCACTCCCGACTAGAAGAGGTTAGTATATATAATGTGTTCCACTCCCCACTAGAAGAGGTTAGTATATATTAAATGTGTTCCACTCCCGACTAGAAGAGGTTAGTATATATAATGTGTTCCACTCCCTACTAGAAGAGGTTAGTATATATAATGTGTTCCACTCCCTACTAGAAGAGGTTAGTATATATATAATGTGTTCCACTCCCCACTAGAAGAGGTTAGTATATAATGTGTTCCACTCCCTACTAGAAGAGGTTAGTATATATAATGTGTTCTACTCCCCACTAGAAGAGGTTAGTATATATAATGTGTTCTACTCCCTACTAGAAGAGGTTAGTATATATAATGTGTTCCACTCCCTACTAGAAGAGGTTAGTATATATAATGTGTTCCACTCCCCACTAGAAGAGGTTAGTATATATAATGTGTTCTACTCCCTACTAGAAGAGGTTAGTATATATAATGTGTTCCACTCCCCACTAGAAGAGGTTAGTATATATAATGTGTTCCACTCCCTACTAGAAGAGGTTAGTATATATAATGTGTTCTACTCCCTACTAGAAGAGGTTAGTATATATAATGTGTTCCACTCCCCACTAGAAGAGGTTAGTATATATAATGTGTTCCACTCCCCACTAGAAGAGGTTAGTATATATAATGTGTTCCACTCCCCACTAGAAGAGGTTAGTATATATAATGTGTTCCACTCCCCACTAGAAGAGGTTAGTATATATAATGTGTTCCACTCCCCACTAGAAGAGGTTAGTATATATAATGTGTTCTACTCCCTACTAGAAGAGGTTAGTATATATAATGTGTTCCACTCCCCACTAGAAGAGGTTAGTATATATAATGTGTTCTACTCCCCACTAGAAGAGGTTAGTATATATAATGTGTTCCACTCCCCACTAGAAGAGGTTAGTATATATAATGTGTTCCACTCCCCACTAGAAGAGGTTAGTATATATAATGTGTTCCACTCCCCACTAGAAGAGGTTAGTATATATAATGTGTTCCACTCCCCACTAGAAGAGGTTAGTATATATAATGTGTTCCACTCCCCACTAGAAGAGGTTAGTATATATAATGTGTTCCACTCCCTACCAGAAGAGGTTAGTATATATAATGTGTTCCACTCCCTACCAGAAGAGGTTAGTATATATAATGTGTTCCACTCCCTACCAGAAGAGGTTAGTATATATAATGTGTTCCACTCCCTACTAGAAGAGGTTAGTATATATATAATGTGTTCCACTCCCCACTAGAAGAGGTTAGTATATATAATGTGTTCTACTCCCCACTAGAAGAGGTTAGTATATATAATGTGTTCTACTCCCCACTAGAAGAGGTTAGTATATATAATGTGTTCCACTCCCTACTAGAAGAGGTTAGTATATATAATGTGTTCCACTCCCCACTAGAAGAGGTTAGTATATATAATGTGTTCCACTCCCTACTAGAAGAGGTTAGTATATATAATGTGTTCCACTCCCTACTAGAAGAGGTTAGTATATATAATGTGTTCCACTCCCTACTAGAAGAGGTTAGTATATATAATGTGTTCCACTCCCCACTAGAAGAGGTTAGTATATATAATGTGTTCCACTCCCCACTAGAAGAGGTTAGTATATATAATGTGTTCCACTCCCTACTAGAAGAGGTTAGTATATATAATGTGTTCCACTCCCCACTAGAAGAGGTTAGTATATATAATGTGTTCCACTCCCCACTAGAAGAGGTTAGTATATATAATGTGTTCTACTCCCCACTAGAAGAGGTTAGTATATATAATGTGTTCCACTCCCCACTAGAAGAGGTTAGTATATATAATGTGTTCCACTCCCCACTAGAAGAGGTTAGTATATATAATGTGTTCCACTCCCTACTAGAAGAGGTTAGTATATATAATGTGTTCCACTCCCTACTAGAAGAGGTTAGTATATATAATGTGTTCCACTCCCTACTAGAAGAGGTTAGTATATATAATGTGTTCCACTCCCTACTAGAAGAGGTTAGTATATATAATGTGTTCCACTCCCCACTAGAAGAGGTTAGTATATATAATGTGTTCCACTCCCTACCAGAAGAAGCGGTTGTCTGTGGTGTCCTCTTTGATCCGGCGGTGAGCGTTGAGGCTGAGGTCCATGCTGATGCCGCTAGAGGACCAAGCGAAATAAAAATTCCCAGAGTTCAGGACTTTCCTGACGTCAGCGATGCGGTCCTCGTCACTCGGGTCGTTCTTCAGAGAAACAAACTCTGTAGACGTGACCCGGAACACCTCAGAGTCTTGCACCTTCCCTACGGAGCTACAGCCTGCTGCTACTACCAAGCTGTGGAGCATGGAATCACCTGGAGAGAGGGAAGAGGGGAGGAGAGAAAATGAGATGGAGAGGCGGGAGGGGAGGATGGAGAGGAGAGAATGAGAGGAGAGTTGAGGAAAGGAGGAGATGGGGAGGAAGAGATGAGGATGAAAGGAAGAGAAGAGGAGACGAGGAGGAAGGAGGAGAGAGGAGGAAGAAGAGAGGAGAGAGGGAGACGAGGAGAAGGAGGAGGAGGAATAGAGGGAGAAGGAGTGGAGACGATGAGGAGGAGGATGAGAGGGGAGAGGAGTCGAGGAGGAAGAGAGGAGAGAGGGAGAAGGAGAGGAGACGAAGAAGAGGACGAGAGGGAGAAGGAGTGTAGAACGAGGAGGAGAGGGAGAAGGAGGGGAGATGAGGAGGAAGAGGAGAGGCAGATGAGGAGAGGGGGTTGAATGATAAGAGAGAGAAAAGGAGGAAGAGGAGGAGATAGTAAAAACATGGGGAGATGGAAATAGCAGGCGGGAAAAGAGAGATGATAGGATGAGAAGAAAGAGATAGATGGACAGGAAGAACAGTGTGTTAAACCCCATGCCAGCATACGGTCATTACCAGTATAGGGTTTAACTGAGCTTGTTGTTTGCCTTCCTTCCTTCCTTCAGAGTCAGTAAACAAGTAGTGTTATATCAACGTGATCTGATCTGCAGAACTGGCTTTGATCTGTTTAAAGCGTAGCTTCCTACCATGTTATCATAACAGGCAGGCTTTCAAGATCAAGCAGAGGGCAGGAGACAGAGAAGCTCTGCAGTCAACAGGCAGGACTTACTATATAGACTTCTGGCTCCCTAACGAAGAAGGCTTCTCACAACCCTACAGTTCAACGCATTGTTTTAGCAACCCTCTGTAAATGGCATTGATTACAACTAGGAAGAATGTTCTGCACTTGCCATGTGATCAACCACGCTTCATTGGGCTGGGCGATATGGCCAAGATATCATATCACATTTTGACGTTATCTGGCAGTATTTTATATTTATTAATAATAAAAATGCTTAATATTCATGACCCTAGGGTGGTACACACAAACATAAGTGATTTAAAATGGGTATTTCTACATTCTGATGGTTTTATACTGTTCAACCAAACCATTTTCGGCATTATCATAAAGATGTCAACATTATCATAAAGATATACCGCATTATCATAAAGATTTCGCCATTGTCATACAGATTCCAGCATTATCATAAATATTTGACGTTATCTTAAAGATTTCAGCATTGTCATAATGATATCTGCATTATCGTAAAGATTACTGCATTATCGTAAAGATTTCAGCATTATCATAAAGATTTCTGCATTAACGTGAAGATTTCAGCATTATCGTAAAGATTCCTGCATTAGCGTAAAGATTTCAGCATTATCATAAAGATTCCTGCATTAACGTAAAGATTTCAGCATTATCGTAAAGATTCCTGCATTAACGTAAAGATTGCAGCATTATCATAAAGATGGCTGCATTATCGTAAAGATGGCAGCATTATCGTAAAGATTCCTGCATTAACGTAAAGATTTCAGCATTATCATAAAGATTCCTGCATTAACGTAAAGATTTCAGCATTATCGTAAAGATTCCTGCATTATCATAAAGATGGCTGAATTATCGTGAAGATGGCTGCATTATCGTAAAGATGGCTGCATTATCGTAAAGATTTCAGCATTTCCTGCACTTTTTTTGTTATCCTTTCCACACTGTGCCAGTCAGGGATGCATGATATGGACAAAGTAAGTTAAAATAAAAGTGTTCATTCAGTATTTTTGTAATTGTCATTATTACAATGATATATATATATATATATAATATAAAAACATCAGATTAATCAGTATCAGCTTTTTTGGTCCTCCAATAATCGATATTGGTGTTGAAAAATCATAATCGGTCGACCTCTACCTTGAATACACTGTTGTTTGACATATATAATAAATAAATAAATAAACCAGGGCGGAATTATTGTGACAGGGTAGGAATGAAAGTGTTAGTCAGCGTTCTTCTTCGTGTAGCTAGCTAGCTATCATATTCATGCTTCACCTAATTCCTTTCTGATTTAAAAATATTTTTCACAAACAACATGCTGACCTAGTCCTAGACCAGAGGAGTATACTACGAAGTATAAAATAAAACAAGAGAGATTATTTCTCAGAGTTTAGTCTGAGTTTAGAGTGATGAAAAATAGCTAACAGCTAACTCTCATGTCTCTTCATTGAGCAGAGCAGCCCAAGCGGAGCCATTGCTATGATCAAGGAGTTAGCCAGCTACCTTGCCTGAATATTCTGAAATAACTTTTTAGTTTTTAGAAAAATAAGCTTGAAATGGGCTCAAACACACAGATCTAGGTTTAGCTTCTTTTTTTTTTTTATGAACCAGAAAACAAACTTATTTCTGGTTGTTTTATCAAAGTTACCTGGCTAACTCATTGACCCTGTTTTGTAGTATACCCCTCAGCACTGATCATCTAGCTAGCTAGCTATCCAGCTAACTAGCGCTAAGATTTAACAGCTAATGCGATTTATTTTAGCCACAAATTTCAAAAATACACAAACTGAATGGCAAGTGAAGTGCTCGTGACTCCGTGGTCGAGCAACACCAACAACCGCTCTCTCCTGATGAACAGGGGGGCTGCAGGAAGCGGCATGCAGGATAGGGAGAGTCGACTTGCAAGTCGCAAACAGAGTAAACTGTAAAAACGGACATTACACGCGCCGGAGTTGCTTATCACATGTAACAAACCAAACATTAAAATACCGTTATAGAAGGTTAAAGAAAAAAAAAAACGGTCCGTCCATCAATACCGGAGTGTACAAAACATTAAGAACACCTTCCTAATATTGAGTTGCACCCCCCACCCACTTTTGCCCTCAGAACAGCCTCAATTCGTCGGGGACATGGACTCTGTAAGGTGTCGAAACCTTTCCACAGGGATGCTGGCTTATGTTGACTCCAATGCTTCCCACAGTTGTGTCAAGTTGGCTGAATGTCCTTTGGGTGGTGGACCATTCTTGATACACACGGGAAACTGTTGAGTGTGAAAAACCCAACAAAGTTGCAGTTCTTGACACAAACCGATGCGCCTGACACCTACTAACATACCCTGCTCAAAGGCACTTAAAGTTGTTGTCTTGCCCGTTCACCCTCTGAATGGCACACATACACAATCCATGTCTCAATTGTCTCAAGGCTTAAAACTCCTTCTTTAACCCGTCTCCTCCCCTTTCATCTACACTGATATGAAGTGGATTTAACAGGTGACATCAATAAGGGATCATGGCTTTCACCTGGATTCACCTGGTCAGTCTTATGTCATGGAAAGAGCGGGCGTTCTTAATGTTTTGTACACTCAATGTATAGTAAAATACATTATACCACCCAGCCCTAATACTTCTCAAAGGGTAGGGGGACCCATCCTCACAGGGATAACATTAGATCCATGCTAGGCTATATGATTATACGGTGTTGCATCCAATAGGGTGTTTTTTACAGTAATCAGACCCCCCCCCCCCCCCCAGGTGTCAAGTGACTCACCCAGGTTGAGGCGTAGGACTCCCAGAATCCCATAGGCGTCCATCATCTTGGTGTAGGTGTTCTTAATGGCCTCCTTCTCTGCAGCCGCTGGCGGGTGGACAAGAGACAGTCATTATATGAAAAGACAACACTAATAATGTAACGTAAAATAGTTACTGGACAAGGCCTCAGAAAGTGTTCACAACCCTTGACTTTTACATAATTTGTTGTGTTACAAAGTGGGATTAAAATGGATTTAATTGACTTTTTTTTTTTGTCAACGATCTACACAAAATACGCTAACGTCAAATTGGAAGAAAAATGTGAACATTTGTTTAAAACATTTTTTTTAATTGTCCGGCTGCATCACAGTGTTCTACAGGAGCACCATCGAGAGCATACTGTCGGGCTGCATCACAGTGTTCTACAGGAGCACCATCGAGAGCATACTGTCGGGCTGCATCACAGTGTTCTACAGGAGCACCATCGAGAGCATACTGTCGGGCTGCATCACAGTGTTCTACAGGAGCACCATCGAGAGCATACTGTCAGGCTGCATCACAGTGTTCTACAGGAGCACCATCGAGAGCATACTGTCGGGCTGCATCACAGTGTTCTACAGGAGCACCATCGAGCGCATACTGTCCGGCTGCATCACAGTGTTCTACAGGAGCACCACCGAGAGCATACTGTCGGGCTGCATCACAGTGTTCTACAGGAGCACCACCGAGAGCATACTGTCGGGCCAAATCACAGTGTTCTACAGGAGCACCATCAAGAGCATACTGTCAGGCTGCATCACAGTGTTCTACAGGAGCACCATCGAGAGCATACTGTCGGGCTGCATCACAGCCTGGTACGGCAACTCCACCGCTGCGGACCGCAAGGTGCTACAGGAGGGTGGTACACTCAGCTGAACGCATCATTGGGTTCACACTGCCTGCCCTCCAGGACACCTACAACACAAGGTGTTGCAGGAAGGCCAAGAAGTTAATCAGGTACCACCGCCACCCGAGCCACGGCCTGTTCTTCCCACTTTCATCACTCAGACGTGGGCAGTACAGGAGAATCATGGCTACAAATAAGACTGGCCAATAGCTTCTACCCCCAGACCATCATGCTGCTGAACAGTCAGTAATAGTCAGCTACCTGCTCATGTCCTGTCCATTTTTGACAATATTTAGTGCCTTGTTGCAAACAGGATGCATGTTTGGAATATGTTTTATTCTGTACAGGCTTTCTTCCTTGTCGATTAGATTAGTATTGTGGAGTAACAACTGAGGATGGATCAACATTCTTGTTTTCTCCTATCACAGCCATTAAACTCTGTAACTGTTTTAAAGTCACCATTGGCCTCATGATGAAATACCTGAGCAGTTTCCTTCCTCTCCGGCAACTGAGCTGTATCTTGTAGTGACTGGGTGTATTGATACACCATCCAAAGTCTAATTAATAACTTCACCCTGTTCAAAGGGATATTCAATGTCTGTATTTTCATTTCTACCCATCTACCCTAACAATAGATGCCGTATTTTTGCAAGGCATTGGAAAACCTCCATGGAAAACCTCACTGGTCTTTGTGGTTGAAACTCACTGCTCGACTGAGGGACCTTACAGATAATTATGTGTGTGGGGGTACAGAGATGAGATAGTCATTCCAAAAAATCATGTTAAACACTATTATTGCACACAGAGTGAGTCCATGCAACTTATTATGTGACTTGTTAAGGCAAAGTTTTACAACTGAACTTATTTAGTATTGCCACAACAAAACTATTACTTATTGACTCAAGACATTTCAGCTTTTCATTTTTAATGAATTTGTAAAATTCTAGAAAAACATGAGTCCATTTTGACATTATGCGTTATTCATTCATTACAATGTTGATTAAAAAATTTTTAAAAAAAAATATTTAACTAGGCAAGTCAGTTATTAAGAACAAATTCTTATTTACAATGACGGCCGACCCCGGCCAAACACTAAGCCAGACGACGCTGGGCGCCTTACGGGGACTCCCAATCACAGCCAGTTGTGACACAGCCTTGAATCGAACCCGGATCTGTAGTGTCACCTCTAGCACTGAGATGCAGTGCCTTAAAATCGCTGCGCCACTCACGAGCCCAATACACTAAAGCAAATATACATTCATCCAGGTGGCATTTTATTGTTTATTTAAAAAAATATACAGTAAATTAATATTATATAGACCAAAATACCAATAGATGTAATTTCAGTATGTAGGGCTTGGCCTTAAGATGCAAATATGTATTTTCAGCACCATCCAGAAATTGACATTATTAAACCTATTCAGGTGCATTGCTAGTAAACTAAACTGGTTGAAGAGACAACATTTCAACCCGTTTTCCTCACGTGGTCTTCCACTGCACTGCAACAGGACTGATTTATAGAGGCGAGGGATAAGGGGCTGTCTTATGATCTTATCTTATGACATTATGATGGTATCTTATGATCGTATCTTATGATCTGCATGTTGATGACATTCTCCCGTATAATCAATCTATCTAAACACAGCGTGGTTTAAGGTGGGGAATTGGGAATGTAAATTTAAGCATTTTTATTAAAATTGGCCTTTAAAAAAAACCCTGTGTATTTAACGAAAGTATCTGTGATAATCTATTAGACCAATCAGTGTGCGTCTTACATAGCACGGCGACGGCGCCCGACTCGAACATGAGGCATTCATCTCTGTTCCTGGTTTCCACGATGACGCTGTACGGGGGCGGGTCCAACTTGTGGTAGATGCGATATCCTTTGCTGAAGGCCATGCTAGATCCAAGATGAGGCTGCCAATGATGTCACACCTGGAACAAAAAAGGACACAGGAAGTAAAGTGCTGATTTACAATGACTGTGACGTGGTTGTTTTAAATGCACTGACTGTGAGTCGCTCCGGATAAGAGCGTCTGTTAAATGACCAACATGTATTGAATGCTAAATGTATGACAGCTAGCCTGTTTCACCAGGAGAGGAGAGATACTGTACGTGTGAGCGTAGGAGTCAGATTGGGACCCCCACCCCCCCAAAAAAAAAACATTTGTAAAATGCATATCTGCATGCTGAGTGTTCGTACTCCTTACATGCTGACCACATCGCTCGCGTTAAAAAATAAAATGTACATGTTATTCAATCACCCACACTGCTAGCGAGGTTATGCGTAGCCAGGCGCTAAAATATAACTTTGTTCTATTTGTGACGCTTGACGTGCTGCAAGTGCATTTCAGGTATCCAACAATAGGACAAATGAGCTAGCAACAGCAAGCTAGCTAGCTAACTAAATGGCTGTGAATGTTTCATGTGTTTCGACCTGTCCCCAAAATAATATAGTTGGTTCAGAGTTCGTTTTTGATATTTCAACCTGTATGTCCTGATCGCGTCTGGTGCAGGACAGGCGCGCCCGGTCTAGTCAGGATGCCGGACAGGCGCGCCCGGTCTAGTCAGGATGCCGGACAGGCGCACCCGGTCTAGTCAGGATGTCAGACAGGCGCGCCCGGTCTAGTCAGCATGTCGGACAGGCGCGCCCGGTCTAGTCAGCATGTCGGACAGGCGCGCCCGGTCTAGTCAGCATGTCGGACAGGCGCGCCCGGTCTAGTCAGCATGTCGGACAGGCGCGCCCGGTCTAGTCAGCATGTCGGATGCGCCCGGTCTAGTCAGCATGTCGGACAGACGCGCCCGGTCTAGTCAGCATGTCGGACAGACGCGCCCGGTCTAGTCAGCATGTCGGACAGACGCGCCCGGTCTAGTCAGCATGTCGGACAGACGCGCCCGGTCTAGTCAGCATGTCGGACAGGCGCGCCCGGTCTAGTCAGCATGTCGGACAGGCGCGCCCGGTCTAGTCAGCATGTCGGACAGGCGCGCCCGGTCTAGTCAGCATGTCGGACAGGCGCGCCCGGTCTAGTCAGCATGTCGGACAGGCGCGCCCGGTCTAGTCAGCATGTCGGACAGGCGCGCCCGGTCTAGTCAGCATGTCGGACAGGCGCGCCCGGTCTAGTCAGCATGTCGGACAGGCGCGCCCGGTCTAGTCAGCATGTCGGACAGGCGCGCCCGGTCTAGTCAGCATGTCGGACAGGCGCGCCCGGTCTAGTCAGCATGTCGGACAGGCGCGCCCGGTCTAGTCAGCATGTCGGACAGGCGCGCCCGGTCTAGTCAGCATGTCGGACAGGCGCGCCCGGTCTAGTCAGCATGTCGGACAGACGCGCCGGTCTAGTCAGCATGTCGGACAGGCGCGCCCGGTCTAGTCAGCATGTCGGACAGACGCGCCGGTCTAGTCAGCATGTCGGACAGGCGCGCCCGGTCTAGTCAGCATGTCGGACAGACGCGCCGGTCTAGTCAGCATGTCGGACAGACGCGCCCGGTCTAGTCAGCATGTCGGACAGGCGCGCCCGGTCTAGTCAGCATGTCGGATGCGCCCGGTCTAGTCAGCATGTCGGACAGACGCGCCCGGTCTAGTCAGCATGTCGGACAGGCGCGCCCGGTCTAGTCAGCATGTCGGACAGGCGCGCCCGGTCTAGTCAGCATGTCGGACAGGCGCGCCCGGTCTAGTCAGCATGTCGGACAGGCGCGCCCGGTCTAGTCAGCATGTCGGATGCGCCCGGTCTAGTCAGCATGTCGGACAGGCGCGCCCGGTCTAGTCAGCATGTCGGACAGGCGCGCCCGGTCTAGTCAGCATGTCGGACAGGCGCGCCCGGTCTAGTCAGCATGTCGGACAGGCGCGCCCGGTCTAGTCAGCATGTCGGACAGGCGCGCCCGGTCTAGTCAGCATGTCGGACAGGCGCGCCCGGTCTAGTCAGCATGTCGGACAGACGCGCCGGTCTAGTCAGCATGTCGGACAGGCGCGCCCGGTCTAGTCAGCATGTCGGACAGACGCGCCGGTCTAGTCAGCATGTCGGACAGGCGCGCCCGGTCTAGTCAGCATGTCGGACAGACGCGCCGGTCTAGTCAGCATGTCGGACAGACGCGCCGGTCTAGTCAGCATGTCGGACAGGCGCGCCCGGTCTAGTCAGCATGTCAGACAGGCGCGCCCGGTCTATTCAGCATGTCGGACAGGCGCGCCCGGTCTAGTCAGCATGTCGGACAGGCGCGCCCGGTCTAGTCAGCATGTCGGACAGGCGCGCCCGGTCTAGTCAGTATGTTAGGCTACGGGACTAACAGTCAAAAAGGCTCCAAAGTGTTCTAATTCTGAAAGACTTCAACTTACAGTTGTGATCATATTTCTGATCATCTCTTGTCTGTTCTACCGCACCGTGGAAAGGCCAAGGAACTACTATACTCTCTGCTGACAGACCACCACCATCACCATTTCTATTGTCAGTCCATCATGTGGGTTGATGGACAGATAAGGCACATAACATGTGCAGTATAAAGGATTGGAAGCATTTACCATCACAGCCTACGGCTTTCCATATGGAAATATATATAGAGCATTCAGAAAGTATTCAGACCCCTTGACTTTTTCCAGATTTTGTTACATTACAGCCTTATTCTAAAATGTATTAAAATTGTCCCTCTCTCATCAATCTATACACAATACCCAATAATGACAAAGCAAAAACAGGTTTAGAAATTTTTGCAAATGTATTAAAACAAATAAAACGGAAATATCACATTTTACATAAGTATTCAGACCCTTTACTCAGTACCTTGTTGAAGCACTTTTGGCAGCCATTACAGTATTGAGTGTTCTTGGGTATGATGCTACATGCTTGGCACACCTGTATTTGGGGAGTTTCTCCCATTCTTCTCTGCAGATCCTCTCAAGCGCTGTCAGGTTGGATGGGGAGCGTTGCTGCACAGCTATTTTCAGGTCTCTCCAGAGATGTTCGATCGGGTTCAAGTCCGGGCTCTGGCGGGGCCACTCAAGGACATTCAGAGACTTGTCCCGAAGCCACTCCTGCGTTGTCTTGGCTGTGTGCTTAGGGTCGTTGTCCTGTTGGAAGGTGAACCTTCGCCCCAGTATGAGGTCCTGAGCAGGTTTTCCCCAAGGATCTTTCTGTACTTTGCTCCTTTCATCTTTCCCTCGATCCCAGTCCCTGCTGCTGAAAAACATCTCCACAGCATGATGCTGCCACCACCATGCTTCACCATGGGAATGGTATTGGCCAGGTGATGAGCGGTGCCTGGTTTCCTCCAGACTTGACTCTTGAAATTCAGGCCAGAGAATCTTGTTTCACCCTTTAGCCCAAGTGGGCTGAGGAGTGGCTTCTGTCTGGCCACCCTACCATAAAGGCCTGATTGGTGGAGTGCTGCAGAGATGGTTGTCCTTCTGAAAGGTTCTCCCATTTCCACAGAGGAACTCTGGAGCTCTGTCAGAGTGACCATTGAGTTCTTGGTCACCACCGTGACCAAGGCCCCTCTCCCCTGATTGCAACGTTTGACCAGGCGGCCAGATCTAGGAGAGTCTTGGTGGTTCCAAAAATCTTTCATTTAAGAATGATGGAAGTCACTGTATTCTTGGGAACCTTCAATGCTGCAGAAATGTGTTGGTACTCTTCCCCAGATCTGTGCCTTGACACAATCCTGTCCCGTGGCTGTACGGATAATTCCTTCGACCTCATGACTTGGTTTTTCCTCTGACATGCACTGTCAACTGTGGGACCTTATATAGCACATATGTCAGAGTCAAGGCCCGCGGGCCACATCCGGCCCGCAAGAAGGTTTTTTACGGCCCCTGGGATGATCTTGATTTATTATTAGAACCGGCCCGCAGCAAGCCGGCAGCCCGCAGATCTTTTACACGCACCAATACTACATTTCCCACAATGCAAAGGTGACGCACCGAGCAGTAGGCTGCTTCATTTCAATATTTATTGGCACAGCAGTCGTCAGCATCACAGTAAAATTAACTTTCAGATACCCATCAAAAATGGCAAAACGGAAGGTGGATACTGAGAACCGGGGGTTTCAAACAAGGTGGGAGTCGGAGTATATGTTCACGAAGGTAGCTGGAAAACCTGTGTGTCTTCTGTGTGGAGAAAGTGTGGCGGTACTGAAAGAGTATAATCTGAGACGACATTATGAAACGAAACACGCGGACAAAAACAAGAATATGGACATGGAACAAAGGCTACAAAAGGCCAGTTTTATTTTGGCAGAAGAGATCGCTAAATCAGCCCGGCCATTTACGGAGGGGGATTTCATCAAAAACTGCATGATTAAAGTTTGTGACGAAGTTTGCCCAGAAAAAAGGCAACTCTTTTTAAATGTGAGTCTGAGCAGAAACACCATTGCCGAGAGAGTAGACCAGTTGTCCATCAATCTAAAAGAGCAGCTTGTGAAAAAGGGAAAAGATTTTATTGCATATTCCTTGGCTGTGGATGAGAGCACCGACATTTCTGACATTGCCCAGTTGTCAATTTTCATCCGCGGAGTGGACTCCAACCTAAGCGTGACAGAGGAGTTTTTGGCTTTACGTCCTATGCATGGCACAACTACGGGGCATGATTTGTATGAAGAGGTGTCAAGATGTGTAAATGAGATGGAGCTGCCTTGGGAAAAACTCGTGGGTTTGACAACCGACGGAGCACCTGCGATGTGTGGACACAGGAGCGGACTGGTGGCGAAGATACGGGAAAAGATGCAAGAGGAAAACGCGACAGGTGAGCTGACAGCTTATCATTGTATCATACACCAGGAAGCGTTGTGCGGTAAAGCCTTGAAAATGGAGCATGTAATGAGCATCATCACGCGCACAGTTAACTTTATCAGAGCCAAAGGTTTGAATCACCGCCAGTTCAAGGCATTTCTGACGGAGTTAGAAACGGAGCATGGTGATTTGCCTTATCACACAGAGGTGCGATGGCTAAGCCAGGGAAAGGTGCTTCAAAGATGTTTCGAGCTTCGTGAGGAGATTTGTCTGTTCTTGGACAGCAAAGGGAAAGACACAACACAACTCCGAGACGAAATGTTTCTGTGTGAAATGGCTTTTCTGTGTGACATTACGAGTCATCTGAATGCAATAAACTTGCAGCTGCAGGGTCGGGATCGTGTCATCTCTGATATGTACAGTACAGTGAAGGCATTTAAAACCAAACTGACTCTGTGGGAGACGCAGATGCGGAAAGAAAATTTGAGCCACTTTCCCAGCTGCCAGACCATGAAAGAGAAGCTCTCTACCAGTGCGTTCCCGAGCACACAGTTGGCTGATAAAATAGGTATGCTTGCCGCTGACTTTCGACGCCGATTTGCTGACTTTGAAGCACAAAAAAGCAGGTTGGAACTGCTCGGTAACCCATTTGCTGTTGACGTGGAAAGCTCACCACCAAACCTCCAAATGGAGTTGATTGACCTCCAATGCAATGATGCACTGAGGGCAAAATATGCGGCAGTGGGTGCTGCGGAGTTCGCCCGTTTCCTCCCCGGCACAATGCCCCAGCTGCGCATCCAGGCTGCTCAAACGTTGTCTATGTTTGGCAGCACATACCTGTGTGAACAACTGTTTTCTTTGATGAACCTGAACAAAACATCACACAGAAGTCGACTTACTGCTGAACACCTCCACTCAATTCTGAGGATTTCTTCAGCTCAGAGCCTTACCCCGAACATTGATGAACTTGTGGAAAAGATGGGACACCACCAAGTATCACCCTCAACCTCAAACAAGTGAACATTACTGTGCAATCACATATTTAGAGTTTTTACTCAGTTCAAGTTTAAAAGTTAAAATTTAATATTTGTTTTCACTGCATGTTACTTCTCCTTAAACAAAGTGTTGTTTTTGATTAATAGATTTTTGCACTTTATTTTTTTGTATTTCAATCCAATTATATTTTAAAAATATTTCAGTTGAGTGGATGATAGAAAATTGCTATTATTGTTTTTTCTTTGAAGTAAATTTAGCCCACTTTTGCTAAAATAGAAAATATAGTCTACTGATGGTGCCTTGAATACCGGTTTCTTTCATTTAATGTTCATGTTATGGGGATATTTATATAAAGGAAATTTGTCTTTTGTGTCTGTTGAAAATTAAAGATTACTGACAGAGCCATAAGAAAATATTGCTTTATTTATCTGATCATATTGTAATATATTTGTTAGGTTTTCAGTAGGTTCAATTAGGTTCACTAGACTATATGCGTCATTTAAAAATTTTTCAATGAACATTCGAACAGTCCGGCCCTCGTCTTGTAGCTGATTTTTTTATTTGGCCCTCCGTCCATTTGACTTTGACACCCCTGTTATATAGAGAGGTGTGTGCCTTTCTGAACCAGGTTTTCATCAAGGATCTCTCTGTACTTTGCTCCAGACTATAAGTGTTGCACAACGTGCTTCAACAAAGTACTGTATACATGGTCTGAATACTAATGATATGTCTGGGGAGTTTTTGTGCAAAAAATTCTAAAAAACTGTTTTTGCTTTGTCACTATGAGGTATTGTGTGTAGACTGATGAGGGGATCCATATAGGGGATAGAACCATCCCAGCTATGTAGATTTTGCTGTGAAAAGTCAGAATCATTAAATCAACATTTGAAAATAAATAAATAAACAAAATATTTTAAAAATAATATAATAAAATTAAAAATACAATAAATTTGGTACTGTCCATATAGAACATATTTTGGGGTAGCAGGTTCAGGAATGGCTGAAGAATTGAAACATTTACCTGAAGTCAACTCTGCAAATAGCACTGCTGGGTGATTTGAAAAGTCATAGTCAATCGATCAATAACATAATAATACTCAATACTCAAAAATGTGTATCTTTAAATTTACAATCTCTCGAAACTATGAGAATAAAAAGGTTGAGCTTTTGTGAAACATCATAGCGGAAAAATATTTAGCAAATAGAAATCCAAAATGGATGATGTTGAGAGATAGATGGGAGGAGTTGAATGGAGCTGAAGGGTGGGACTGGATGATGTTGAGAGAAAGATGGGAGGAGTTGAATGGAGCTGAAGGGTGGGACTGGATGATGTTGAGAGAAAGATGGGAGGAGTTGAATGGAGCTGAAGGGTGGGACTGGATGATGTTGAGAGATAGATGGGAGGGGTTGAATGGAGCTGAAGGGTGGGACTGGATGATGTTGAGAGATAGATGGGAGGAGTTGAATGGAGCTGAAGGGTGGGACTGGATGATGTTGAGAGATAGATGGGAGGGGTTGAATGGAGCTGAAGGGTGGGACTGGATGATGTTGAGAGATAGATGGGAGGGGTTGAATGAAACTGAAGGGTGGGACTAAAAACAACAAGATAACCAATGTAAAACATTCGATGTCCGTAAAATGTGTATAGTATGTACAGTCTATTAGATGGAAGTAGAAGCCTAAGTGTTGTTGTCCATTAGTTTACTCCAATTAGGGAAGGGGTGGTAGGGTTAGGGGACAATAAAGGAAATATAAATATATATATATATATATATATTAAACAAATAAAAATGAAAATGGATGCAGACAATTATACTGATGGAAGCCACAACCTGCAATATTAAAGCTGATCTATCCCTTAAAAATGGTTTAGCCTACACTGCATTACACACGGCAATGGACAGGTTGTCCCAATCATAATCCCTGACCTGCTCCTGCTGATGTAAACCTTAACTAAAGGCTCTGTGGCCAGTCAAATGCTTCTTCAAAAAAATGTAAATGTATTTTTCCTAAAAAAAAAAAAGGCAATACCTGTGCCCGTGTACTAGGTCCTACTGATGTCCCGTTCAGTTAGAGAGGGAAGACTAGGTCCTACTGATGTCCCGTTCAGTTAGAGAGGGAAGACTAGGTCCTACTGATGTCTCGTTCAGTTAGAGAGGGAAGACTAGGTCCTACTGATGTCCCATTCAGTTAGAGAGGGAGGACTAGGTCCTACTTGATGTCTCGTTCAGTTAGAGAGGGAAGACTAGGTCCTACTGATGTCTCGTTCAGTTAGAGAGGGAAGACTAGGTCCTACTGATGTCCCGTTGTTAGAGAGGGAAGACTAGGTCCTACTGATGTCCCGTTCAGTTAGAGAGGGAAGACTAGGTCCTACTGATGTCTCGTTCAGTTAGAGAGGGAAGACTAGGTCCTACTGATGTCCCATTCAGTTAGAGAGGGAGGACTAGGTCCTACTGATGTCCCGTTGTTAGAGAGGGAAGACTAGGTCCTACTGATGTCCCATTCAGTTAGAGAGGGAGGACTAGGTCCTACTGATGTCCCATTCAGTTAGAGAGGGAAGACTAGGTCCTACTGATGGTAGGCTAGTTGAGAACACCTTTATTTAACCAGGTAGGCTAGTTGAGAACACCTTTATTTAACCAGGTAGGCTAGTTGAGAACAAGTTCTCAATGTTAGGGGGCATGCTGAGGGTATGTTAGGGGGCATGCTGAGGGTATGTTAGGGGGCATGCTGAGGGTATGTTAGGGGGCATGCTGAGGGTATGTTAGGGGGCATGCTGAAGGTATGCTGAAGGTATGTTAGGGGGTATGCTGAAGGTATGTTAGGGGGCATGCTGAAGGTATGTTAGGGGGCATGCTGAAGGTGTGTTAGGGGGCATGCTGAAGGTATGTTAGGGGGTATGCTGAAGGTATGTTAGGCGGCATGCTGTATATTGAGGGTGTATGCTGAAGGTATACTGAGGGTATATCGAGGGGGTATGCTGAAGGTATGTTAGGGGGTATATCGAGGGGGTATGCTGAAAGTATATCGAGGGGTATGCTGAAGGTATGTCAAGGGGGTATGCTGAAGGTATGTTAGGGGGTATGCTATAGGTATGCTGAGGGTATATCGAGGGGGTATGCTGAAGGTATGCTAGGGGGTATGCTGAGGGTATATCGAGGGGGTATGCTGAGGGTATATCGAGGGGGTATGCTGAGGGTGTATCGAGGGGGTATGCTGAGGGTGTATCGAGGGGGTATGCTGAGGATGTATCGAGGGGTATGCTGAAGGTATGTCGAGGGGGTATGCTGAAGGTATGTTAGGGGGCATATCGAGGGGGTATGCTGAAGGTATGTTAGGGGGTATGCTGTATATTGAGGGGGTATGCTGAAGGTATGTCGAGGGGGTATGCTGTATATTGAGGGGATATGCTGAAGGTTTGTCGAGGGGGTATGCTGTATATTGAGGGGCCATGCTGAAGGTATGTTAGGGGGTATGCTGTATATTGAGGGGGTATACTGAAGGTATGTCGAGGGGTATGCTGAAGGTATGTTAGGGGGTATGCTGAGGGTATATCGAGGGGGTATGCTGAAGGTATGTTAGGGGGTATGCTGAAGGTATGTTAGGGGTATGCTGTATATTGAGGGGGTATGCTAAAGGTATGTTGAGGGGGTATGCTGAAGGTATGTTAGGGTAAATGGCTAAAAGCATGGGCTTTTATCCCTGTTAGCTTAAGATTGAAAATAATTAAATTGACCTGATTATAAAAAGCCATCTATAACAATGCTTTAGTCTGCAATGCTTTACGCTAGAAACAAGCTGTAAAATGTTGTGGAAAGACGTGACTCCGAGGCACATATGGGATATATTTGGTTTGTCTCTATGATAATCAGAGTCTGCGCTACAACCTTCTATAGCCGAGGAGAGAAAATAGTTACTTTGCTTAGGAAGTAAATGTGTAATTCTGTCACTATCAATTGACATTGAACATTTCAACAGGCTGTGGAAAACTAAATTAAAAATATATATATATTTCTTAGAATTACATAATAATTAAACAAAAAATGCCTTATTAGGATATATGGTCATTCTAGAGTGCCTTTAAATTCACTTTTATAAGAAGGAGTTTGGCCAGGCTTTGGTTTGAGGATCATGCAGTGAGCTATGCATGCCTAGTTTGTTCATTTAGCCTAGCAGATGTTCTTATATTTCCATGCCCTAATCACAAGCCAACACAAATCTATTTTATAACAATATCATGCAATAAAATGCATTAAATAAGAAAAAGATAGTTTTCCAAATAAAAAGTTACAAGTGAATATAGGTGTCCCTGAAGATTTGCGTTCGCTGTGTTAAAAAATAAATGAGTATTTTTCTTGTTCAGTTGTACCAACTGAAATATCTGGTCATCAATGAATTAAAGAAAAATACGTTATTTTTTTTAACACAGCGAACGCAAATCTTCACTTGTAACTTTTTATTTGGAAAACTGTTGAGCTAAATGTTTAGAGTTGATAGACAACTTTAACGAAAATCTTCACTTGTAACTTTTTATTTGGAAAACTGTTGAGCTAAATGTTTAGAGTTGATAGACAACTTTAACGAAAATCTTCACTTGTAACTTTTTATTTGGAAAACTGTTGAGCTAAATGTTTAGAGTTGATACACAACTTTATCACTGTTCCAAACTTACTTCTTTTTTTTTATTTTTTTAAACAATAGCCTGAATAGAAATGAAAATGTCTCCGGTGCTCCAGCAATGCGCTCATTGGTCGTCATGCTCTGTTGTGGATTATTTTGTTCTTTTATTTTGAAGTTCCTGCTCGTCTCCAGTCATGTAAAAGGATGTAGAACTGCATAAAAGGCATTTTTTTTCCCCCATTCGGACCGTAAATAAGAGTAGTAAGTGTATATCTAATGCTCTGGTCTGTGCTAGGAGTCAGGGTAAACGGTAGGCAAGTTCTCTGCTATCCACTTGTTTTAATTATTGTTTTGGGTAGAGGGGAGGGTCGCTTGTTATTTTTCATTCTTAACTGCTGCATCAGATTCATAGCTTTAACTATATAACTTCATACAACCAGTTGGCCTTATATATATATATAAGGCCAACTGGTTGTATGAATTGGGGATCTATCCTCCCACAACTGTCCCCAGAGTCTGTTGGGGCTATTTCTTTCTCGACAAACTGATCAATAGAATAGGTCAACGTCTCTGATACCAGCTGTAGCCAAGGCCTCTACACTACACGCGCTCAGCCATGCGGTATATTTTTTGCCAACAGTGATTGAGTTATATTATTAAGACTAAATTATGACAATCTACCCATCATATTGCGATTAGTACGCTATCTTACATAAGTCTGCAAATGCTATGATGCCTGTGAAGCATTATTACAAAAGGTGCACTTTCTATGGTGAAAATTCACCATTCCCAAACTTGAAACTCACACTCAGCCCAATGCATAAGGAGTGATTTTGCTGTTCATTACTCGGCGGCTGAGGAAAAGTCAAATGTGGATAGTTATACTAAAAAGTATATATATTTTAACTTTATTTAACTAGGCAAGTCGGTTAAGAACAAATTCTTATTTTCAAATGACGGCCTAGGAACAGTGGGTTAACTGCCTTGTTCAGGGGCAAAACGACATATTTTTACCTTGTCAGCTCGGGGGTTTGAACTTGCAAACTTTCGGTTACTGACCCAACGCTCTAACCACTAGGCTACCTGCTGGTTACCGACCCAACGCTCTAACCACTAGACTACCTGCTGGTTACTAGTCCAACGCTCTAACCACTAGGCTACCTGCTGGTTACCGGCCCAACGCTCTAACCACTAGGCTACCTGCTGGTTACTAGTCCAACAGTCTAACCACTAGGCTACCTGCTGGTTACCGGCCCAACGCTCTAACCACTAGGCTACTTGCTGGTTACTGGTCCAACACTCTAACCACTAGGCTACCTGCTGGTTACCAGTCCAACGCTCTAACCACTAGGCTACCGGCCCGACGCTCTAACCACTAGGCTACCTGCTGGTTACCGGCCCAACGCTCTAACCACTAGGCTACCTGCTGGTTACCAGTCCAACACTCTAACCACTAGGCTACCTGCTGGTTACCGGCCCAACGCTCTAACCACTAGGCTACCTGCTGGTTACCAACCCAACGCTCTAACCACTAGGCTACCTGCTGGTTACTGGCCCAACGCTCTAACCACTAGGCTACCTGCTGGTTACCGACCCAACGCTCTAACCACTAGGCTACCTGCTGGTTACCGGCCCAACGCTCTAACCACTAGGCTACCTGCTGGTTACCGGCCCAACGCTCTAACCACAAGGCTACCTGCTGGTTACCGGCCCAACGCTCTAACCACTAGGCTACCTGCTGGTTACCAGCCCAACGCTCTAACCACTAGGCTACCTGCTGGTTACCGGCCCAACGCTCTAACCACTAGGCTACCTGCTGGTTACCGGCCCAACGCTCTAACCACTAGGCTACCTGCTGGTTACCGGCCCAACGCTCTAACCACTAGGCTACCTGCCGCCCCGAACACGGTAAGGACACAGGTCATTGCATCCTAGACTTACATGTTCTGTTAAAAATGAATGACCATCATCTACATGTAATGTCTGTCATTCTGAGCACCGTGGGTGGACACCCTAATCGGGTTACACACCCAATGCACATGGGTACGGTACATTTCTCAAATATCCAGTACATTTTTAAAAAAGGTTGCGGCGCCACATTTCATAACGGAAACCCTGATTACATACACATATTTACAATACAAATACATACAAACTTCAAGAGTTGAGCAGTTTGATAGGATGTTGGCACAAAACTAGTAGCTGCTCTCAGATTTGTATGGCAGAGCTCTATACCTGTGCCCGGAGGTCGTTCAGTGTGTGTGTTTTAAAGTCAAAAAGTTATTAGTTCCTCTTCTTTCCCACTCTTTTTTGTTTTTGTAACTGTCATTTATCGTCAGCATCATCACCACCACACCTTGCTGTAAAAAAAAAAAAAACATTGCCAGTGTGTGCATCTGCAATATCCTGGTGCCGCAGGGGCATACAACGCTGCTATCAGACATCACACAGCGATGCTGCTGTCTTGGATAGGGATCACAGGCCTTGGATAGGGATCACAATCCCTACCCAGCCCTATTGATAAACATGAGCTAACTGGCCATCGGTAGGTTGACTCACAAAGTTTAATACCGACAAAAAACAACCATTAGCTACGTATTCGGTAGTACAACATATTATTTACCAATGACTTCTAAAATATTGTAATAATGAGTGACACATTGCGACATACAGTGTAGGCCTATTTAATAGCAAGGTAGATTATAATTGCCAAGGCTGCAGTCCGCAAGATACCTGGAGGTTACCAACGACTAGGCCGAGAAGGAAAGACCAAACAAAACAATAACAAACCAAAAAATAATAATCTATCGAGCCAGTCACGACTTGTGTGTAACCATCACCAACTGTGTGCCCAAGATGCGCAGCTCTCTTTCCTATTCCAAGTGCCCACGACAGATCGTTTTTTTTTGTTGTTGATCTTTGCCTAGTGCTGCATTGCGAAGATGACAGCCTCCCCATCCCCCCTTTTAGATTTCAATAGCTAACATCTCTTGTCACGAAGGAGAAAAAAATGTATGACTTTTGTCTTTTCCTTGTCTTGGGGATGATTAGATGACAAACTAGTTAACGTTAACTAGAGTAACTAACGATAGGCGCGGTGGGAATTCACACCAGATGGATTTAGTTAGTTAGTAATCACATCAGCAGCTCACATGAACTCATTTAATTTAACAAATTGCTGCAAATAATATTGAAATGTTTCTCTTGCTCATGACAGCTTATGTAGCTAGCCACAAAAAAAATCACCAGCTAAGGAAGGCTAACGTTTGCTTATTTCCTCGTATTCATCCATCGCTTTTGAATGGTCGATTTCCTTAAGCAAATGTTAACAACTTGACACATTCCGAGCAAACAAACTGCAGACTGAATCGTCAATCGTCTTTTGACGTGTTTCATACACCGTAGGGAAAAAAATGTATATTTGCTAAACCTCTTACCGTTTCTCCCCGCCGGGTTTTTCGTCTCACAATCCCCTCCTGGTCCGTCTTCTTCTTCTTCTTGTTAAAATTTGTATTGGCAGATCGCTTCCAATTGAAAAGGTGAAAACACCACCACCTACTGTCCTGGAGTGTGAGTTTCCGGTGTTAAATATATATTTATCTTACCTAGCCCTGTGTTTCCGCCTACCGTTCTGGAGGGTGAATTAATTCCACTTGGTGACAACAACAACAAAAAGGGGGGGTTGCCCTACCAACTACCTTACAATCATTAAAACATCACACTATTCCACTACTTGGCCCTATCCAGGCTGCAGAGGGGAGGATGGCTCATAATAATGTATGGAACAAATAGAATGTCATCAACACCATGGAAACCGTGTTTTTTTTTAATATGTTTATTTTTTTTCACCTTTATTTAACCAGGTAGGGCAAGTTGAGAACAAGTTCTCATTTAAAACTGCGACCTGGCCAAGAATAAAGCAAAGCAGTGTGACACAGACAACAACACAGAGTTACACATGGAATAAACGATAAACAAGCCAATAACACAATAAACAAGTCAATGACACAGTAGAAAAAAATAAAGTCTATACACAGTGTGTGCAAAAGGCAATAAATAGGCCATAGGAGCGAATAATTACAATTTACCAGATTAACACTGGAGTAATAAATGAGCATATGATGATGTGCAGGTAGAGATACTGGTGTGAAAAAGAGCAGAAAAGTAAATAAAAACAGTATGGGGATGAGGTAGGTAGATTGGGTGGGCTATTTACAGATGGACTATGTACAGCTGCAGTGATCGGTTAGCTGCTCAGATAGCTGATGTTTAAAGTTGGTGAGGGAAATAAAAGTCTCCAGATTCAGTAATTGTTGCAATTCGTTCCAGTCATTGGCAGCAGAGAACTGGAAGGAAAGGCGACCAAAGTAGGAATTGGCTTTGGGGATGATAAGTGAGATATACCTGCTGGAACGTGTGCTACGGCTGGGTGTTACTATGGTGACTAGTGAACTGAGATAAGGCGGACCTTTACCTAGCATAGACTTATAGATGACTTGGAGCCAGTGGATCTGGCCACGAATATGTAGCGAGGGCCAGCCGACTAGAGCATACAGGTTGCAGTGGTGGGTGGTATAAGGTGATTTGGTAACAAAACGGATGGCACAGTGATAGACTGCATCCAGTTTGCTGAGTAGAGTATTGGAAGCTATTTTGTAGATGACATCGCCGAAGTCGAGGATCGGCAGGATAGTCAGTTTTACGAGGGTAAATTTGGCGGCGTGAGTGAAGGAGGCTTTGTTGCAAAATAGAAAGCCGATTCTAGATGTGATTTTGGATTGGAGATGTTTAATATGAGTCTGGAAAGAGAGTTTACAGTCTAACCAGACACCTAGGTATTTATAGTTGTCCACATATTCTAGGTCGGAACCGTCCAGGGTGGTGATGCTAGTCGGGCGGGCGGGTGCGGGCAACGAACGGTTGAAAAGCATGCATTTGGTTTTACTAGCGTTTAAGAGCAGTTGGAGGCCACGGAAGGAGTGTTGTATGGCATTGAAGCTCGTTTGGAGGTTAGTTAGAACAGTGTCCAAGGAAGGGTCAGAAGTATACAGAATGGTGTCGTCTGCGTAGAGGTGGATCAGGAAATCTCCCGCAGCAAGAGCGACATCATTGATATGTACAGAGAAAACAGTCGGCCCGAGAATTTAACCCTGTGGTACCCCCATAGAGACTGCTAGAGGTCCGGACAACATGCCCTCTGATTTGACACACTGAACTCTGTCTGCAAAGTAGTTGGTGAACCAGGTGAGGCAGTCATTAGAAAAACAATGGCTATTGAGTCTGCCGATGAGAGTTGATTGACAGAGTAGAAAGCCTTGGCCAGGTCGATGAAGACGGCTGCACAGTACTGTATCTTATCGATGGCAGTTATGATATCGTTTAGGACCTTGAGCGTGGCTGAGGTGCACCCGTGACCGGCTCGGAAACCAGATTGCTCAGCGGAGAAGGTACGGTGGGATTCGAAATGGTCAGTGATCTGTTTATTAACTTGGCTTTCGAAGACTTTAGAGAGACAGTGCAGGATAGATATAGGTCTATAACAGTTTGGGTCTAGAGTGTCACCCCCTTTGAAGAGGGGGATGACCGCGGCAGCTTTCCAACCTTTAGGGATCTCGGACGATACGAAAGAGAGGTTGAACAGGCTGGTAATAGGGGTTGCAACAATGGCGGCGGATAGTTTTAGAAAAAGAGGGTCCAGATTGTCTAGCCCAGCTGATTTGTACGGGTCCAGGTTTTGCGGGGGGGGGGGGGGGGGGGGGGGAGCGAAGCTGTTGGCCGGGGTTGGATTAGCCAGGAGGAAGGCATGGCCAGCCGTAGAGAAATGCTTAATGAAATGTTCGATTATCATGGATTTATCGGTGGTGACCGTGTTACCTAGCCTCAGAGCAGTGGGCAGCTGGGAGGAGGTGCTCTTGTTCTCCATGGACTTTACAGTGTCCCAGAACTTTTTGGAGTTAGAGCTGCAGGATGCGAATTTCTGCTTGAAAAAGCCTTTGCTTTCCTGACTGACTGCGTGTATTGGTTCCTGACTTCCCTGAACAGTTGCATATCGCGGGGACTATTCGATGCTAGTGCAGTACGCCACAGGATGTTTTTGTGCTGGTCAAGGGCAGTCAGGTCTGGAGTGAACCAAGGGCCAAGTATTCTTAAATGGAAGAAGTTTGGAACCACCAAGACTCTTCCTAGAGCATTGGCACCTCCGTTCTTAGTTCTGTTCTTAGTTCTGCATTTTTTGAAAGGGGCATGCTTATCTAAGATGGTGAGGAAATTACTATTAAAGAACGGCCAGGCATCCTCGACTGACAGGATGAGGTCAATATCTTTCCAGGATACCCGGGATATATTTGATACCGTTCCACCAATTCCGCTCCAGCTATTACCGCGAGCCCGTCTTCCCCAATTAAGGTGCCACCAACCTACCGTGGTATCCTACACCAGGCCAGAACCCTTGGAGAACGTGGCCCTATCTCATCCTACACCAGGCCAGAACCCTGGGAGAACGTGGCCCTATCTCATCCTACACCAGGCCAGAACCCTGGGAGAACGTGGCCCTATCTCATCCTACACCAGGCCAGAAACCTGGGAGAACGTGGCCCTATCTCATCCTACACCAGGCCAGAACCCTGGGAGAACGTGGCCCTATCTCATCCTACACCAGGCCAGAACCCTGGGAGAACGTGGCCCTATCTCATCCTATACCAGGCCAGAACCCTGGGAGAACGTGACCCTATCTCATCCTACACCAGGCCAGAACCCTGGGAGAACGGGACACCATCATTCAACACACCTTGTAACTCTTCTGCAGAAAAATCTCCAACACCCAAGTGCTTCTCTGCAGCTGCCACCACAACATCTACGTTCTGTGATTTATGTTCAAATTCTGCGGTACAGTCGATAACCATGGCTATGGCTATGAAATGCTAAGAAGCCAACTTTACTGAAGGACATGCCTTGAATGGACGGAAACCCTGGTACAGAGATTTACCGGGATTTTCCGCCCCAAATCACCTCCTTGTCCAGGGATAAATAACTGCGAGAAACTCTTTAATTGTAATAAATTGTTTTTTGAACAGCATGGCGTGAAATGGAACTGTTTTAATTTATGCGATTTCTAAATATTCATTATATTCTAAATATTGCTTCTCTACGGCTTCTAGCTTGGCGGTTCACAATACATCTCAGTATGGGAGTGCGGTTCACAATACATCTCAGTATGGGAGTGCGGTTCACAATACATCTCAGTATGGGAGCACGGTTCACAATACATCTCAGTATGGGAGTGCGGTTCACAATACATCTCAGTATGGGAGCACGGTTCACAATACATCTCAGTATGGGAGCACGGTTCACAATACATCTCAGTATGGGAGCACGGTTCACAATACATCTCAGGATGGGAGCACGGTTCACAATACATCTCAGTATGGAGCGCGGTTCACAATACATCTCAGTATGGAGCGCGGTTCACAATACATCTCAGTATGGAGCGCGGTTCACAATACATCTCAGTATGGAGCGAGGTTCACAATACATCTCAGTATGGAGCGCGGTTCACAATACATCTCAGTATGGAGCGAGGTTCACAATACATCTCAGTATGGAGCGCGGTTCACAATACATCTCAGTATGGGAGCACGGTTCACAATACATCTCAGTATGGGAGCGCGGTTCACAATACATCTCAGTATAGAGCACGGTTCACAATACATCTCAGTATGGGAGCGCGGTTCACAACCTATTGTCTCATCATGGAAACCTTTTTTTTCCTGGTGACAGATAGGCCTACATTTGCTGCAGCATAGCCTACGCTACAGTAATATAAAGACCGAATGTTTGTCTAATTTACCCATCTCCATCTGGCTTTCAAAATAGATACTCCTGTTCTAGACGGATATATAGCCTTATATATAGATGTCCTAGCCTCCCTCTTTAAGGTAATACATTCGATGCAGTATTATCCTAATATTTAGCTAATTTAATGCTGGGTTATGCGTAGTAAGCTTCTAATTAATACGCACGCACCTGTGCTCCACTGGCCTCTCCTTAGCAAAGCTCTTTTTTTTTGCTCCAGTTTCAACTGACCTGAGCCCCAGGAATACCTGACATGATGACTCCTTGTTGTCCCCAGTCCACCTGGCTGTGCTGCTGCTCCAGTTTCAACTGACCTGAGCCCCAGGACTACCTGACATGATGACTCCTTGCTGTCCCCAGTCCACCTGGCTGTGCTGCTGCTCCAGTTTCAACTGACCTGAGCCCTAGGACCATGCCCCAGGACTACCTGACATGATGACTCCTTGCTGTCCCCAGTCCACCTGGCTGTGCTGCTGCTCCAGTTTCAACTGACCTGAGCCCTAGGACCATGCCCCAGGACTACCTGACATGATGACTCCTTGCTGTCCCCAGTCCACCTGGCTGTGCTGCTGCTCCAGTTTCAACTGTTCTGCCTTATTATTATTCGACCATGCTGGTCATTTATGAACATTTGAACATCTTGGCCATGTTCTGTTATAATCTCCACCCGGCACAGCCAGAAGAGGACTGGCCATCCCACATATGCTCTCTCTAATTCACTCTTTCTTTCTCTCTCTCTGAGGACCTGAGCCCTAGGACCATGCCCCAGGAATACCTGACATGATGACTCCTTGCTGTCCCCAGTCCACCTGACCGTGCTGCTGCTCCAGTTTCAACTGTTCTGCCTTATTATTATTCGACCATGCTGGTCATTTATGAACATTTGAACATCTTGGCCATGTTCTGTTATAATCTCCACCCGGCACAGCCAGAAGAGGACTGCCCACCCCACATAGCCTGGTTCCTCTCTAGGTTTCTTCCTAGGTTTTGGCCTTTCTAGGGAGTTTTTCCTAGCCACCGTGCTTCTACACCTGCATTGCTTGCTGTTTGGTGTTTTAGGCTGGGTTTCTGTACAGCACTTTGAGATGTCAGCTGATGTACGAAGGGCTATATAAATACATTTGATTTGATTTGATTTATTTTTTGCTGAACGTTAAATACAGCAGCCAATAGAACTCACGGGTAGTTTGAGCAAAAGCAAGATGGCTGTAGGCTACAGCAGTTATTAATTCAGACCCATAACCATTCAGATGGTGGTAAACTATAGCAGTTATTCATTCAGACCCATAACCATTCAGACCCATAACCATTCAGATGGTGGTAGACTATAGCAGTTATTAATTCAGACCCATAACCATTCAGATGGTGGTAGACTATAGCAGTTATTAATTCAGACCCATAACCATTCAGACCCATAACCATTCAGATGGTGGTAGACTATAGCAGTTATTAATTCAGACCCATAACCATTCAGATGGTGGTAGACTATAGCAGTTATTAATTCAGACCCATAACCATTCAGATGGTGGTAGACTATAGCAGTTATTAATTCAGACCCATAACCATTCAGATGGTGGTAGACTATAGCAGTTATATATTCAGACCCATAATCATTCAGATGGTGGTAGACTATAGCAGTTATATATTCAGATTCAGACCCATAACCATTCCATCTTCATTTAGAGAAGTGAAAGCCTTCTGCATCTAATTCTAGTCCTATTTTATTCTAAGATGTCATTATCATTTAACTGTTGAAAGCGAGGTAGGAATGAAGCAACAATATACAGATTGAGGAGGTAGGCTAATAACATTAGGGGAAATGTCATGAAAGGTATGTACAGTGCCTTGCGAAAGTATTCGGCCCCCTTGAACTTTGCGACCTTTTGCCACATTTCAGGCTTCAAACATAAAGATATAAAACTGTATTTTTTTGTGAAGAATCAACAACAAGTGGGACACAATCATGAAGTGGAACGACATTTATTGGATATTTCAAACTTTTTTAACAAATCAAAAACTGAAAAATTGGGCGTGCTAAATTATTCAGCCCCCTTAAGTTCATACTTTGTAGCGCCACCTTTTGCTGTGATTACAGCTGTAAGTTGCTTGGGGTATGTCTCTATCAGTTTTGCACATTGAGAGACTGACATTTTTTCCCATTCCTCCTTGCAAAACAGCTCGAGCTCAGTGAGGTTGGATGGAGAGCATTTGTGAACAGCAGTTTTCAGTTCTTTCCACAGATTCTCGATTGGATTCAGGTCTGGACTTTGACTTGGCCATTCTAACACCTGGATATGTTTATTTTTGAACCATTCCATTGTAGATTTTGCTTTATGTTTTGGATCATTGTCTTGTTGGAAGACAAATCTTTGTCCCAGTCTCAGGTCTTTTGCAGACTCCATCAGGTTTTCTTCCAGAATGGTCTTGTATTTGGCTCCATCCATCTTCCCATCAATTTCAACCATCTTCCCTGTCCCTGCTGAAGAAAAGCAGGCCCAAACCATGATGCTGCCACCACCATGTTTGACAGTGGGGATGGTGTGTTCAGGGTGATGTTCAGCTGTGTTGCTTTTACGCCAAACATAACGTTTGGCATTGTTGCCAAAAAGTTCAATTTTGGTTTCATCTGACCAGAGCACCTTCTTCCACATGTTTGGTGTGTCTCCCAGGTGGCTTGTGGCAAACTTTAAACAACACTTTTTATGGATATCTTTAAGAAATGGCTTTCTTCTTGCCACTCTTCCTTAGGCCAGATTTGTGCAATATACGACTGATTGTTGTCCTATGGACAGAGTCTCCCACCTCAGCTGTAGATCTCTGCAGTTCATCCAGAGTGATCATGGGCCTCTTGGCTGTATCTCTGATCAGTCTTCTCCTTGTATGAGCTGAAAGTTTAGAGGGACGGCCAGGTCTTGGTAGATTTGCAGTGGTCTGATACTCCTTCCATTTCAATATTATCGCTTGCACAGTGCTCCTTGGGATGTTTAAAGCTTGGGAAATCTTTTTGTATCCAAATCCGGCTTTAAACTTCTTCACAACAGTATCTCGGACCTGCCTGGTGTGTTCCTTGTTCTTCATGATGCTCTCTGCGCTTTTAACGGACCTCTGAGACTATCACAGTGCAGGTGCATTTATACGGAGACTTGATTACACACAGGTGGATTGTATTTATCATCATTAGTCATTTAGGTCAACATTGGATCATTCAGAGATCCTCACTGAACTTCTGGAGAGAGTTTGCTGCACTGAAAGTAAAGGGGCTGAATAATTTTGCACGCCCAATTTTTCAGTTTTTGATTTGTTAAAAAAGTTTGAAATATCCAATAAATGTCGTTCCACTTCATGATTGTGTCCCACTTGTTGTTGATTCTTCACAAAAAAAAAGACAGTTTTATATCTTTATGTTTGAAGCCTGAAATGTGGCAAAAGGTCGCAAAGTTCAAGGGGGCCGAATACTTTCGCAAGGCTGTCAGGTGCGTGAATGAGGACCCAAAAGCGAATTAACAAAACAGAGTTTCTTTAATGACGAAACACATGTAGGCTCAGATGGACAGGCAGATTCCGACAGGACAGGACAAGGTTAGATGAACTGGCAGATTCCGACAGGACAGGACAAGGTTGCAGCAAACACGACGATAGTCTGGTTCAGGCATGAGAAACACAAACGAGAATCCGACAAAGACAGAAGCAGAAACAGAGAGAGATATAGAGACCTAATCAGAGGGAAAAAGGGAACAGGTGGGAAAAGGGGTGAACGAGGTAGTTAGAGAAGACAAGGAACAGCTGGGGGAAAGAGGGGAAGAAAAGGTAACCTAATACGACCAGCATAGGGAGACAGGGTGAAGAGAAAGAACAGGAACAGGACACAACATGACAACACATGACAAAGGCACTGTATGTGGGGAGGCAGGTAGCCTAGTGGTAAGAGCGTTGGGCCAGTAACCGAAAGGTTGCAAGATTGATTCCCCCGAGCTGACAAGGTAAAAATGTGTCGTTCTGCCCACTGTTCCCCGGTAGGCCGTCATTGAAAATAAGAATTGGTTCTAAACTGACTTGCCCAGTTTAAAAAAAATGTGTCAGCCTACTAATTATACAAATAAGCCCTATTATATTTAAAAATGTAAATCAAATTCGCTAGCTTATACAGTGGGGAGAACAAGTATTTATAATGCTAATTAATTACTTAAAAATCATACAATTTGATTTTCTGGATTTTAGTGTTAGATTCCGTCTCTCACAGTTGAAGTGTACCTATGATAAAAATTACAGACCTCTACACGCTTTGTAAGTAGGAAAACCTGCAAAATCGGCAAGTGTATCAAATACTTGTTCTCCACACTGTAACTTTGTAGGCCGCATGTGCTGCACCAGAAACGCATGTTCTCTTCTGTTTTATCATTTTGTTTGAACTACGTGTGTAATTCCAGACGTACATTTCTTCAGACTCCTGAGGTTGAAGAGGTGCTGTTGTGCCTTCTTCACCACACTGGATGAGCGATGACCGAACGGCATAGGCAAGATGAAATAGATAGATTACATAAAATACAGTATGTACGTATGAGATGAGTAATGTAAGATATGTAAACATTATTAAAGTGGCATTATTAAAGTGACTAGTGATCTATTTATTAAAGTGGCCAGTGATTTCAAGTGTGTATGTTGACAGCAGCCTCTAATGTGTTAGTGATGGCTGTTTAACAGTCTGATGGCCTTGAGATAGAAGCTATACTTCAGTCTCTCGGTCCCAGCTTTTATGCACCTGTACTGACCTCACCTTCTGGATGGTAGCGGTGTGAACAGGCAGTGGCTCGGGTGGTTGTTGTCATTGATGATCTTTTGGCCATCCTGTGCTGTAGGTGTCCTGAAGGGGAGGTAGTTTGCTCCCAGAGATGCGTTGTGCTGACCGCAATTATGGGCTGTGCAGTTGCCGTACCAGGCTGTGATGCAGTCCGACAGGATACTCTCAATTGTGCATCTGTAGAAGTTTGTGAGGGTTTTAGGTGACAAGCCACATTTCTTCAGACTCCTGAGTTTGAAGAGGTGCTGTTGTGCCTTCTTCACCACACTGTCTGTGTGGGTGGACCATTTCAGTTTGTCTGTGATGTGTACGCCCGTCAGGAAGTCCAGGACCCAATTACACAGGGCGGGGTTGAGACCCAGGGCCTAACGCTTAATGATGATCTTGGAGGGTACTATGGTGATGAATTCTGAGCTGTAGTCAATGAACAGCATTCTTACATAGGTATTCCTTTTGTCCAGATGGGATAGGGCAGTGTGCAGTGCGATGGTGATTGCATCGTCTGTGGATCTATTGGGGCGGTATTCAAATTGAAGTGGGTCTAGGGTGACCGGTAAGGTAGAGGTGATATGATCCTTGACTAATTTCTCATATCACTTCATGACGACGGAAGTGAGTGGTACGGGGCGGTAGTCATTTAGTTCAGTTACCTTTGCCTTCTTGGGTACAGGAACAATGATGGCCATATTGAAGCATGCGGGGACAGCAGACTGGGATAGGGAGAGAATATGAATATGAAATTTATTATGTCCGTAAACACACCAGCCAGTTGGTCTGCGCATGCTCTGAGGACGCAGCTAGGGATGCCGTCTGGGACGGCAGCCTTGCGAGGGTTAACACGTTTAGATGGCTTACTCACTTTGGACACAGAAAAGGAGAGCCCACAGTCCAGGCCGCGTCGGTGGCACTGTATTATCCTCAAAGCGGGCAAAGAAGGTGTTTAGTTTGTCTGGAAGCAAGACGTCGGTGTCCGTGACGTGGCTGGTTTTCTTTTTGTTGTCCTTGATTGTCTGTAGACCCTGCCACATATGTCTCATGTCTGAGCCATTGAGGTATGACTTCACTTTGTCTCTATACCCACATTTCGCTTGTATGATTGCCTTGCGGAGGGAATAATTACATTGTTTGTATTCACCCATATTCCCAGTCACCTTTCCATGTTTAAATGTGATGATTCCCGCTTTCAGTTATGCGCGAATTCCGCCATCTATCCACGGTTTCTGGTTAGGGTAGGTGTGCTACAATCAATATGCTGATAGAATTTTGGTGGCCTTGTTCTCAAATTTGCTTTGTTAAAATCCCCAGCTACAATAAATGCAGCCTCAGGATATATGGTTTCCAGTTTGCATAAAGTACAGTGAAGTTCCTTGAGGGCCGTCGTGGTATCGGCTTGAGGGGGGAATATACATGGCTGTGACAATAACCAACTAAAATTCTCTTGGGAGATAATACGGTCGGCATTTGGCTGCGAGGAATTCTAGGTCAAGTGAACAAAAGTTATTGAGTTCCTGTATGTTGTTTACAATTACACCATGAGTCGTTAATCATGAAACCTCAACCCTTCTTCTTCCCGGAGAGATGTTTATTTCTGTTGGCGCAATGCACAAGAGCTACAACACTTTGAACAGTGCTACTCAGTGACACCCACAGAACACAGCTGGGAAGAGTTTACACAAATATTAGCGTTGTAACTCTTATTGAAGGACTTTGACTGTTGGAAATTAACTCCTCAGTCAGTCTATTGGACATTGATATTTGTATTTATTAGGGATCTCCATTAGGTGCTGTACTCCACCCAAATACAATGCTTTTATTTTTTTTTTAAATATTTAGGACTAGCTTATTACTTGCCACCCATTCTGAAACAGACTGCAGCTCTGTTGCTAATTGTTGCAGTGCTTTCACTTGCTGTGGTGGCTCGCATGTATAATGTTGAGTCATCAGCATGCATAGACACAAAGGCTTTACTCAGAGCCAGTGGCAGGTCATTAGCAATGTAATGTCGGCTGAGCCACACACTTGAACGTTTTTTGAAAGTTCTGTGGAGCTTCTGGCGCGTGTTTACTCTGAACACTGAGGCCCCTGTGAACACTGAGTTTACTGTGAACAATGAGGCCACTGTGAACACTGAGTTTACTGTGAACACTGAGTTTACTGTGAACACTGAGGTCACTGTGAACACTGAGGCTGTACCCGCTTTAAGTTACAGTTATAACAGGGGCCAAGTAGGCTACTGTGGCTATTTGATCATAATGTAGGCCTTCCAGAGTGACCTACAATCTAAAACAATGGAGAAAATGCATCCCATAACATGGAAATAGCTGTTCTATCATTCAGCCTACAGTAGCAGCCAATGTGTTGGTGTTCAATGTTGGTCTACATTCCATGAGACGGAAACATGTGGGGATCGACATTAACCATCTCATCCACTTGTCCTTCAGACAAGGAGTTGCAGACAATGTCTCAAATATCAAATATATTTGGATTTGTTTTACACTTTTTTGGTTACTACATGATTCCATATGTGCTACTTCATAGTTTTGATGTCTTCACTGTTAATCTACCATGTAGAACATAGTAAAAATAAAGAAAAACCCTTGAATGAGTAGGTGTATCCAAACTTTTAATTGGTACTGTGTGTGTGTGTGTGTGTGTATGTATATATATATATATATATATATATATATATATATATATATATATATATATATATAGAGAGAGAGAGAGAGAGAGAGAGAGAGAGAGAGAGAGAGAGAGAGAGATATTATCTACCTCACTTGCTTTGGCAATGTTAACACATGTTTCCCATGCCAATAAAGCCCTTGAATTGAATTGATATTTACGTGTTGGCAAACTGGCTTAGTTTCATAGTGAGGAGCCTATAAAACATATTTTGTAAACATATCGCCTTCAAGTAGCTGCAGTTGCTTATCACCGACTGCACCATGCAGCCATCACCTAAACTGTGGGAGGCACTATTTGTAAACCAATCGTTATGGTGTTTTTGTTTGACTCACACAAATGTGGCCAAAGACATGCCTGAAACAGACCAACTTTTCACTTTATATTTTCAGTTAGTGAGTATGTGATATGGGCGTATATCATTAGATTTGAGCATTTTTACAGAAATACTTTAAAAAAAACGTACCTAACGCTAACCTTACCCTAACCTTACCCTAACCTTAACCTTTTAAACGTCAACTTCAATGGAGTAGGGACGTCCCAAGGATCCCGAATTGCACAAGCAATTCCGTTGAGTCCGTTGAGAAAGGGTACGTTCAAACGTAACGTCGCAAAGACACGCTCTCTCACACGTTACCGTAAATTGCTTACAAATGTGACATTTTAATATTGTTATTACACAAAGTTATGGATATGTTTTGATTAAGGCAAATTAAATTAACTGAAGGAGAAAAAAAGGTAAAACAGCAACACCAATAGAAACGGAAGAGGTGATTTCACAAAGGTGAATTCGTTCCCTTTAAAAGTTATCTTTTGGTTAAATAATTAATAATTCATACTAATACAACAATACATTCCTGAGGGAACCTGTTTTGCAATATATATTCAAAGGAACCCTCATGCGGTACCTTTTATATGACTGACAGAAGCTCTGGCCATAGCTAATGACGCTGTACTGGGAACCATCCAATCATAGGACAAGAGGGGCGGAATAAACTTTCATAAGCGGTGGGATTTGGGTTGTACCACAGCCGCAAAGTCAAAACTGTCTATATCGTAAAAATTCATGAAAACAAACATTTTATTTTTGGTTTTAATTTACGTTTAGGGTTAGACATAAGGTTATCAATGAGGTTAGGGTTAGCGTTAGGCTTAACGTTTGATTTTAATTAGATAAATTGTAGAAAATAGGCGGGGTTTAGCCATGAGTATGACTTTGTCGCTGTGGTAACTAGCCGTGGACCGTGGATCGGGAAGTATAGCGCCATAAACACGGTACAGATGTCAGTAGGAATGGTCTAAACATCCAAGAAGACTGGTATTTTTTTTTGTGAGTTTGTAGATAATCACTCTTCACCAAATGACGAACTAAAAGGTGAGACATTGTTTCTGTTTTTGAACACTGATGTTATGCATTTTCCTTGTCCTATAAACGTGATCAGTCAGTGAAATATATTGTCTGTGTTTCAGATAATACAGACACATCATCATCATCATGTAACTTAAACCAGTATCTGGGCAGGATAAATTAATCGTCTCTGCCCAGTTACAGGTTCACATGTAACTGAACTAGCTATAGGTCAGAACGGGAAGATTTGTTTGACAAATGTGTTGTTGTTGTTGTTGTTGTTGTTGTTTGTTTGTTTGTTTGTTTGTTTTGTTTGTTTGTTTGTTTGTTTGTTTGTTTGTTTGTTTGTTTGTTTGTTTATTTATTTATTTATTTATTTATTTATTTATTTTAAATTGTTTACAATAAGTCAGTGTTTTTATTTGATACTAGTTGGCAAAAATACTCTATCTATGTTGGCTGATATTCCAATCTCTAAACATATCCCTGTGTATCCCCATATGTATTAATTAAGACCGTAGCGTACAGTAAGCTCAGAACTTATTGGCACCGGCGTTGTCTTAATTGCATGTACAGTGTATATACAGGCTGGGTCTACCCATATAAATCCTCATCGATAGCAAGCCATAACCTCATTAGGCTGGGTATGACTTCTTGAAGAGGAGTGTAGGTTTCTACATATCACAGCTGGTGTGACTTGACATTCTTTGTCTGTCTGTCTCTCTCTCTGTCTGTCTCTGTCTCTCTCTCTCTGTCTCTCTCTCTCTGTCTCTCTCTCTCTGTCTCTCTCTCTCTGTGTCTCTCTGTCTCTCTCTCTCTGTCTCTCTCTCTCTGTCTCTCTCTCTCTCTGTGTCTCTCTCTCTCTCTGTCTCTCTTATTCTCCTGTCCCACTGCATGGTTCTTCATAGGGAACATCTAACCAAGTGAGTAAGAAGAGTGTATTTAACTGTTGTTTGCTGAGACAATGATGAAAACAACAGATTAAATATGCGTGTGCTCCTCTGACTCTCTTGTTTTAGAATCCGTCTCCAGGTTACACCTGTATTAAAAAAACAATGCATTAAAAAAAGTAAAGTGTTTTAAAGGCCCAGTGGAGTCAAAAACATGATTTTTCCTGTGTTTTAAATATATGCCCACTGTGTTCTATATATATGTCCACACTATGAGGTTGGAATAATACTGTGAAACTGTGAAAATTACGATAATGCCCTTTTAGTGTAACAGCTGTTTGAAAAGACTGCCTGACATTTCAGCCTGATTATGTATGTATGTATGCCTGTATGTATGCCTGTATATGTATGTATGTATGTATGTATGCCTGTATGTATGCCTGTATGTATATTTGTTTGTTAATGAAGGGGCTAGATCAGCTTTAATACTGCAGATATGTTGTAGCTTCCATCAATGTAATTGTCTGCAAAATTTCCACTCCCTCATATATATATACTAATATATATATATATTATATACACACACACACACACACACACACACACACACAAGGGAGTAGTACACAATGTTGTACTCAGTTCAAAAGTTTGGGGTCACTTAGAAATGTCCTTGATTTTGAAAGAAAAGCAAACATTTTTTTGTCCATTAAAATAACATAAAATTTATCAGAAATACAGTGTAGACATGGTTAATGTTGTAAATGACCATTGTAGCTGGAAATGGCTGATTTTTAATGGAATATCTACATAGGCGTACAGAGGCCCATTATCAGCAACCATCACTCCTGTAAACCAATGGCACGTTGCGTTAGCTAATCTAAGTTTATCATTTTAAAAGGCTAATTGATCATTAGAAAACCCCTTTGCAATTATATTAACACAGCTGAAAACTGTTGTTCTGATTTAAATAAGCAAAACAAGAGGCTTCTTTAGACTAGCTGAGTATCTGGAGCATCAGCATTTGTGGGTTTGATTACTGGCTGAAAATGGCCAGAAACAAAGAACTTTCTTCTGAAACTCTTCAGTCTATTCTTGTTCTGAGAAATGAAGGCTATTCCATGCGAGAAATTGCCAAGAAACTGAAGATCTCATACAACTCTGTGTACTTCTCCCTTCACAGAACAGCACAAATAGTCTCTAACCAGAATAGAAAGAGGAGTGTGAGGCCCCGGGGCACAACTGAGCAAGAAACAGACGCCAAGTCCTCAACTGTTAGCTTCATTAAATAGTACCCGCAAAACACCAGTCTCAATGTCAACAGTTGAAGAGGCGATTCTGGGATGCCGGCCTTCTAGGCAATCTATCAGTTTTTCCTTTATTATTGTCCCCTAACCCTACCACCTCTCCCCTAACCCTACCACCCCTCCCCTAACCCTACCACCTCTCCCGTAACCCTACCACCCCTCCCCTAACGCTACCACCCCTCCCCTAACGCTACCACCCCTCCCCTAACGCTACCACCCCTCCCCCAACGCTACCACCCCTCCCCCAACGCTACCACCCCTCCCCCAACGCTACCACCCCTCCCCTAACCCTACCACCCCTCCCCTAACCCTACCACCCCTCCCCTAACCCTACCACCCCTCCCCTAACCCTACCACCCTAACCCTACCACCCCTCCCCTAACCCTACCACCCCTCCCCTAACCCTACAACCCCTCCCCTAACCCTACCACCCTAACCCTACCACCCCTCCCCTAACCCTACCACCCCTCCCCTAACCCTACCACCCCTCCCCTACCACCCCTCCCCTAACCCTACCACCCCTCCCCCAACGCTACCACCCCTCCCCCAACGCTACCACCCCTCCCCCAACGCTACCACCCCTCCCCTAACCCTACCACCCCTCCCCTAACCCTACCACCCCTCCCCTAACCCTACCACCCCTCCCCTAACCCTACCACCCTAACCCTACCACCCCTCCCCTAACCCTACCACCCCTCCCCTAACCCTACAACCCCTCCCCTAACCCTACAACCCCTCCCCTAACCCTACCACCCTAACCCTACCACCCCTCCCCTAACCCTACCACCCCTCCCCTAACCCTACCACCCCTCCCCTACCACCCCTCCCCTAACCCTACCACCCCTCCCCTAACGCTACCACCCCTCCCCTAACCCTACCACCACCCCTCCCCTAACCCTACCACCCACCCTCCCCTAACCCTACCACCCCTCCCCTAACCCTACCACCCCTCCCCTAACCCTACCACCCCTCCCCTAACCCTACCACCCTAACCCTACCACCCCTCCCCTAACCCTACCACCCCTCCCCTACCACCCCTCCCCTAACCCTACCACCCCTCCCCTAACGCTACCACCCCTCCCCTAACGCTACCACCCCTCCCCTAACGCTACCACCCCTCCCCTAACGCTACCACCCCTCCCCTAACGCTACCACCCCTCCCCTAACGCTACCACCCCTCCCCTAACGCTACCACCCCTCCCCTAACGCTACCACCCCTCCCCTAACGCTACCACCCCTCCCCTAACCCTACCACCCTCCCCTAACCCTACCACCCTCCCCTAACCCTACCACACCTCCCCTAACGCTATCACCCCTCCCCTAACGCTACCACCCCTCCCCTAACGCTACCACCCATCCCCTAACGCTACCTCCCCTAACCCTACCACCCCTCCCCTAACCCTACCACCCCTCCCCTAACCCTTCCACCCCTCCCCTAACGCTACCACCCCTCCACTAACGCTACCACCCCTCCCCTAACGCTACCACCCCTCCCCTAACGCTACCACCCCTCCCCTAACGCTACCACCCCTCACCTAACCCTTCCACCCCTCCCCTAACGCTACCACCCCTCCCCTAACGCTACCACCCCTTCACTAACGCTACCACCCCTCCCCTAACCCTACCACCCCTCCCCTAACCCTACCACCCATCCCCTAACCCTACCACCCCTCCCCTAACCCTACCACCCCTCCCCTAACCCTACCACCCCTCCCCTAACCCTACCACCCCTCCCCTAACCCTACCACCCCTCCACTAACGCTACCACCCCTCCCCTAACCCTACCACCCCTCCCCTACCACCCCTCCCCTAACCCTACCACCCCTCCCCTAACCCTACCACCCCTCCCCTAACCCTACCACCCCTCCCCTAACCCTACCACCCCTCCCCTAACCCTACCACCCCTCCCCTAACCCTACCACCCCTCCCCTACCACCCCTCCCCTAACCCTACCACCCCTCCCCTAACCCTATCACCCCTCCCCTAACCCTACCACCCCTCCCCTAACCCTACCACCCCTCACCTAACCCTTCCACCCCTCCCCTAACGCTACCACCCCTCCCCTAACGCTACCACCCCTTCACTAACGCTACCACCCCTCCCCTAACCCTACCACCCCTCCCCTAACCCTACCACCCATCCCCTAACCCTACCACCCCTCCCCTAACCCTACCACCCCTCCCCTAACCCTACCACCCCTCCCCTAACCCTACCACCCCTCCCCTAACCCTACCACCCCTCCACTAACGCTACCACCCCTCCCCTAACCCTACCACCCCTCCCCTACCACCCCTCCCCTAACCCTACCACCCCTCCCCTAACCCTACCACCCCTCCCCTAACCCTACCACCCCTCCCCTAACCCTACCACCCCTCCCCTAACGCTACCACCCCTCCCCTAACGCTACCACCCCTTCACTAACGCTACCACCCCTCCCCTAACCCTACCACCCCTCCCCTAACCCTACCACCCCTCCCCTAACGCTTCCACCCCTCCCCTAACGCTACCACCCCTCCCCTACCACCCCTCCCCTAACCCTACCACCCCTCCCCTAACCCTACCACCCCTCCCCTAACCCTACCACCCCTCCCCTAACGCTTCCACCCCTCCCCTAACGCTTCCACCCCTCCCCTAACGCTTCCACCCCTCCCCTAACCCTACCACCCCTCCCCTAACCCTACCACCCCTCCCCTAACCCTACCACCCCTCCCCTAACCCTACCACCCCTCCCCTAACGCTACCACCCCTCCCCTAACCCTACCACCCCTCCCCTAACCCTACCACCCCTCCCCTAACGCTACCACCCCTCCCCTAACCCTACCACCCCTCCCCTAACCCTACCACCCCTCCCCTAACCCTACCACCCCTCCCCTAACGCTACCACCCCTCCCCTAACCCTACCACCCCTCCCCTAACCCTACCACCCCTCCCCTAACCCTACCACCCCTCCCCTAACCCTACCACCCACCCTCCCCTAACCCTACCACCCCTCCCCTAACCCTACCACCCCTCCCCTAACCCTACCACCCCTCCCCTAACCCTACCACCCCTCCCCTAACCCTACCACCCCTCCCCTAACCCTACCACCCCTCCCCTAACCCTACCACCCCTCCCCTAACCCTACCACCCCTCCCCTAACCCTACCACCCCTCCCCTAACCCTACCACCCACCCTCCCCTAACCCTACCACCCCTCCCCTAACCCTACCACCCCTCCCCTAACCCTACCACCCCTCCCCTAACCCTACCACCCCTCCCCTAACCCTACCACCCCTCCCCTAACCCTACCACCCCTCCCCTAACCCTACCACCCCTCCCCTAATTGGAGTAAACTAATGGACAACGACACTATTACTTCCAACTTATACATACTAAATACTTTTCATGGACAAAATCTATTTTATAATAGTTATATTTTATTTGTTTTTAATCCCATCCTTCAGCTACCATCAACCCCTCCCATCTATCTCTGAAACCTATTTTTGCCATATATTTTTAACTATGCTGTTTCACAAAAGTTCTGAACCTTTATACATTTTACAGACACAGTATATTTTACAAGAATTATCTTGTTGTTTTTAATCCCGCCCTTCAGCTCCACCCTCTCATTTTATCTCTTAACACCATGTATTTTTTGCAATATATTTTTCAACTGTGCTGTGATGTTTCACGAAAGTTCTACACTTTTCAATTCTCATAGTTTCTACAGATTATACATTTAAAAATAAACATTTTTTACTAAAAGTATTATATTATATTATCATTCAGCATGTTTTAGTGGGATGGAGTTTTGGCTTGCTCGATGACATCACCAAGTGGAAAATGAGTTAATTAGACCAATAAGAAAGAGTTCCAAACCTCTCTGCCAATAACAGCTAGTTATTCAGTTTTCCCCTCCCCAGTCAGACCACTCTGACGGACCTAGCAAAATTCTTGGGAAATTGCTCTTGCTATATATATATTTATATATATATATATATATATATATATATATATATATTTTTTTTTGTTGGGGGGGGACAATTTTAAATGAAAGGTACTTAATAAGGGAAGTAAGCTACCCAGAAATAATTTGATATTGAGATAACAAACTGACTACACCTTTTAAATAATACTTTTAGGTGCTCTCCTCTGGTCATCCAATGTAGGCCTACATCTTGTTGTATTGCCCAAATAAATAACATAAATTCAATACCTTATTTCCCAGGGATCTGTGTGTCCATTCTCCCCTGAGGAGAGGGAACGTGTTATTACCTGGTGGCTTAGAGTGTGTATTTACACTGAGTGTACAAAACATTAAGAACGCCTGCTCTGTCCATGACACAGACTGACCAGTTGAATCCAGGTGAAAGCTATGATCCCTTATTGATGCCAATTGTTAAATTCACTTCGATCAGTGTAGATGAAGGGGCGGAAACAGGTTAAAGAAGGATTTTTAAGCCTTGAGACAATTGAGACATGGATTGTGTGTGTGTGCCATTCAGAGGGTGAATGGGCAAGACAACAACTTTAAGTGCCTTTGAGCAGGGTATGTTTGTAGGTGCCAGGCGCACCGGTTTGAGTCACGAACTGCAACGCTGCTGGGTTTTTCACACTCAACAGTTTCCTCTGTGTATCAAGAATGGTCCACCACCCAAAGGACATCCAGCCAATTTGACACAACTGTGGGAAGCATTGGAGTCAACATTGGCCAACATCCCTGTGGGACGCTTTCTGTTTAGAGTCCATGCCCCGACCAAATGAGTCTGTTCTGAAGGCAAAAGTGCAACTCAATATTAGTCAGTGTGTCCGTAATGTTTTGTAGACTCAGTGTATGTTGTTGTTTTAAGCAACCATAAGGAAAGCAATAGGATAAATATGTAGGGTAAACGTACCCAGTAACTCCCGAGTGGGGCAGCGGTCTAAGGCGCTGCATCTCAGTGCAAGAGCTGCAGTCCCTGGTTCAAATCCAGGCTGTATCACATCCAGCCGTGATGGGGAGTCCCATAGGGTGGCGTACAATTGGCCCAGTGCTGTCCGGGGTAGGCCGTCATTGTAAATAAGAATTTGTTCTTAACTGACTTGCCTAGTTAAATAAAGGTTATATAAAATGTTTTTTAAATACAAACAATAAATTAATCCTGCCATCTCTTCTTAGTGTCTAGGATCTATTCTGTTGCCAGGTTTGTATTAATCTCCTAACCTTGTCTTCTAGGGGTCGTTCTGTCATTCTGTCTGTATACTGAACTATCCTACCTTGTCTTCCAGGGGTCTGTTTGTCCACTCCCCCTGAGAAGAATGAAGGGGTTATTCCTGGTAGAGCCACTGGTAGCCTTCTATTCCTTTGCCAGTTTCCTGATCTACCCCTTGGTACAACAGTATGTGTACAGGAGACTATGGCAGGAGATGACCAACACAACCTACCCTGTCTCTGACAACACCTCACGCTGCGATCCTTCCAACACCAGCAGCCACCATGAGGTTAGTTACTGTAGAAACCCAAACCAACACAACCTACCCTGTCTCTGACAACAACCAACAGGTTAGTTACTATAGAACCTAACCAACACAACCTATCCTGTCTCTGACAACAACCAACAGGTTAGGTAGAACCTAACCAACACAACCTACCCTGTCTCTGACAACAACCAACAGGTTAGTTACTGTAGAACCTAACCAACACAACCTACCCTGTCTCTGACAACAACCAACAGGTTAGTTACTGTAGAACCTAACCAACACAACCTACCCTGTCTCTGACAACAACCAACAGGTTAGTTACTGTAGAAACCCAAACCATCACAACCTACCCTGTCTCTGACGACAACCAACAGGTTAGTTACTGTAGAACCTAACCAACACAACCTATCCTGTCTCTGACAACAACCAACAGGTTAGTTACTATAGAATGTAACCAACACAACCTATCCTGTCTCTGACAACAACCAACAGGTTAGTTACTGTAGAAACCCAAACCAACACAACCTACCCTGTCTCTGACAACAACCAACAGGTTAGTTACTGTAGAACCTAACCAACACAACCTATCCTGTCTCTGACAACAACCAACAGGTTAGTTACTATAGAATGTAACCAACACAACCTATCCTGTCTCTGACAACAACCAACAGGTTAGTTACTATAGAATGTAACCAACACAACCTATCCTGTCTCTGACAACAACCAACAGGTTAGTTACTGTAGAAACCCAAACCAACACAACCTACCCTGTCTCTGACAACAACCAACAGGTTAGTTACTGTAGAACCTAACCAACACAACCTATCCTGTCTCTGACAACAACCAACAGGTTAGTTACTATAGAATGTAACCAACACAACCTATCCTGTCTCTGACAACAACCAACAGGTTAGTTACTGTAGAAACCCAAACCATCACAACCTATCCTGTCTCTGCCGACAACCAACAGGTTAGTTACTGTAGAAACCCAAACCAACACAACCTACCCTGTCTCTGACAACAACCAACAGGTTAGTTACTGTAGAAACCCAAACCAACACAACCTACCCTGTCTCTGACAACAACCAACAGGTTAGTTACTGTAGAACCTAACCAACACAACCTACCCTGTCTCTGACAACAACCAACAGGTTAGTTACTGTAGAAACCCAAACCAACACAACCTACCCTGTCTCTGACAACAACCAACAGGTTAGTTACTGTAGAACCTAACCAACACAACCTACCCTGTCTCTGACAACAACCAACAGGTTAGTTACTGTAGAACGTAACCAACACAACCTACCCTGTCTCTGACAACAACCAACAGGTTAGTTACTGTAGAACCTAACCAACACAACCTACCCTGTCTCTGACAACAACCAACAGGTTAGTTACTGTAGAAACCCAAACCAACACAACCTACCCTGTCTCTGACAACAACCAACAGGTTAGTTACTGTAGAACCTAACCAACACAACCTACCCTGTCTCTGACAACAACCAACAGGTTAGTTACTGTAGAACCTAACCAACACAACCTACCCTGTCTCTGACAACAACCAACAGGTTAGTTACTGTAGAAATATGTATTTATTTATTATTATAATTATTATAATAATTATTAATATAATAAATATTATTTACTATTATAATGCTCACATGAATGTCATGCATAATATATGTTCATTGTCATTGTTACTTAAAAATCATTATAATTTATTAGAATAACGACAACATTGCAGTGCAAATGTTTTTTTTTATGTCATTTTTGGAAGTAAACCTCCCTCCCTGCACTGCTTTGTAAAACCTTTGGCTTAGTTGTTCCTGTGGGCTGGCCCTCGTCTGCTTTGTAATCCAAGTATTCCCATAGTTTGCTTCTGTTCGGTCAACAAGCTGGGAGCGTGGAGGCGCGATGTCAGCGTTTCTGCTCTTCTTATCTTCTGATCCTCTAAATCATTTATGTAGATAGAGCCCCACAGCGGAGGTGTCATAATACCCATAAAACCTAGCGGTCAAACGGGGAAATGGTTCCAATAGTTTTTCCACCATTTGTTTTTCCCTTAGGGGATTTTTTAGAAACATAAGTATGTGGACACTTACTCGTCAAACATCTCATTTCCAAAATCGTGGCCATTAATATGGGGTTGGTCCCTCCGTTGCTGCTATAACAGCCTCCACTCTTCTGGGAAGGCTTTCCACTAGATGATGGAACATTGCTGTTATAACAGCTTCCACTCTTCTGGGAAGGCTTTCCACTAGATGTTGGAACGTTGCTGCTATAACAGCCTCCACTCTTCTGGGAAGGCTTTCCACTAGATGTTGGAACATTGCTGCTATAACAGCTTCCACTCTTCTGGGAAGGCTTTCCACTAGATGTTGGAACATTGCTGCTATTACAGCCTCCACTCTTCTGGGAATCACTTCGTGGCTAAGCCTTTGCTGCTCCTAGACGTTTCCACTTCACAATAACCGTATTTACAGATGACCGGGGGGGCAGCTCTAGAAGGGCAGAAACAGACTTGTTGGAAAGGTGGCATCCTATGACGGTGCCATGTTGAAAGTCACTGAGATCTTCTACTGCCAATATTTTGTCTATGGAGATTACAGTGCCTTGCGAAAGTATTCGGCCCCCTTGAACTTTGCGACCTTTTGCCACATTTCAGGCTTCAAAACATAGAGATATAAAACTGTATTTTTTTGTGAAGAATCAACAACAAGTGGGACACAATCATGAAGTGGAACGACATTTATTGGATATTTCAAACTTTTTTAACAAATCAAAAACTGAAAAATTGGGCGTGCAAAATTATTCAGCCCCCTTAAGTTAATACTTTGTAGCGCCACCTTTTGCTGCGATTACAGCTGTAAGTCGCTTGGGGTATGTCTCTATCAGTTTTGCACATCGAGAGACTGACATTTTTTCCCATTCCTCCTTGCAAAACAGCTCGAGCTAAGTGAGGTTGGATGGAGAGCATTTGTGAACAGCAGTTTTCAGTTCTTTCCACAGATTCTCGATTGGATTCAGGTCTGGACTTTGACTTGGCCATTCTAACACCTGGATACGTTTATTTTTGAACCATTCCATTGTAGATTTTGCTTTATGTTTTGGATCATTGTCTTGTTGGAAGACAAATCTCCATCCCAGTCTCAGGTCTTTTGCAGACTCCATCAGGTTTTCTTCCAGAATGGTCCTGTATTTGGCTCCATCCATCTTCCCATCAATTTTAACCATCTTCCCTGTCCCAGCTGAAGAAAAGCAGGCCCAAACCATGATACTGCCACCACCATGTTTGACAGTGGGGATGGTGTGTTCAGCTGTGTTGCTTTTACGCCAAACATAACGTTTTGCATTGTTGCCAAAAAGTTCGATTTTGGTTTCATCTGACCAGAGCACCTTCTTCCACATGTTTGGTGTGTCTCCCAGGTGGCTTGTGGCAAACTTTAACCAACACTTTTTATGGATATCTTTAAGAAATGGCTTTCTTCTTGCCACTCTTCCATAAAGGCCAGATTTGTGCAATATATGACTGATTGTTGTCCTATGGACAGAGTCTCCCACCTCAGCTGTAGATCTCTGCAGTTCATCCAGAGTGATCATGGGCCTCTTGGCTGCATCCCTGATCAGTCTTCTCCTTGTATGAGCTGAAAGTTTAGAGGGACGGCCAGGTCTGGGTAGATTTGCAGTGGTCTGATACTCCTTCCATTTCAATATTATCGCTTGCACAGTGCTCCTTGGGATGTTTAAAGCTTGGGAAATCTTTTTGTATCCAAATCCGGCTTTAAACAGTATCTCGGACCTGCCTGGTGTGTTCCTTGTTCTTCATGATGCTCTCTGCGCTTTTAACGGACCCCTGAGACTATCACAGTGCAGGTGCATTTATACGGAGACTTGATTACACACAGGTGGATTGTATTTATCATCATTAGTCATTTAGGTCAACATTGGATCATTCAGAGATCCTCACTGAACTTCTGGAGAGAGTTTGCTGCACTGAAAGTAAAGGGGCTGAATAATTTTGCACGCCCAATTTTTCAGTTTTTGATTTGTTAAAAAAGTTTGAAATATCCAATAAATGTCGTTCCACTTCATGATTGTGTCCCACTTGTTGTTGATTCTTCACAAAAAAATACAGTTTTATATCTTTATGTTTGAAGCCTGAAATGTGGCAACAGGTCGCAAAGTTCAAGGGGGCCGAATACTTTCGCAAGGCACTGTACATGGCTGTTTGCTCTATTTTATACACCTGTCAGCAACGGGTGTGGCTGAAATAGCCCCGAATCCATTCATTTGAAGGGGTGTCCACATACTTTTGTCCACGTAGTGTATATGGTGGTGAAATTTCCCTTCCTTATGTTATAAAATTCTTCTTATTTTTTTTTACCAAGACAAATACGGTTCTTCATGTTCTGAATCATATATATATATATATATAAATATATAAATATATATATATATATATATATATATATATATATATATATATATATATATATATATATATATATATATATATATATATATATATATATATATATATATATACAGGGAGTATCAGTACCATTGTCGATGTGCAGGGGTACGAGGTAGTTGCGGTAGATATGTGGATACATACAGCATAGGTAGGGATAAAGTGACCAGGCAAAAGGATTATATAATGAACAGTAGCAAAATATAACATATGTCTAAGAAGGGTCAATGCAGACAGTCCGGGTGGTTATTTGGTTAACTACTCGTCAGTCTTCTGGCTTTGGGGGGTAGAAGCTGTTCAGGGTCTTGATAGTTCCAGACTTGGTGCGTTGGTACCTCTTGCCGTGCCGTAGCAGAGAGAACAGGCTATGACTTGGGTGGCTGAAGTGTTTGACCATTTTTAGGGCCTTCCTCTGACACCGTCCTGGTATAGAGGTCCTGGATGGCAGGGAGCTCGGCCCCGGTGATGTACTGGGTTGTACCCGCTACCCTCTGTAGTGCCTTCCTCTGACACCGCCTGGTGTAGAGGTACTGGATGGCAGGGAGCTTGGCCCCAGTGATGTACTGGGCCGTACCCACTACCCTCTGTAGTGCCTTCCTCTGACACCGCCTGGTGTAGAGGTACTGGATGGCAGGGAGCTCGGCCCTGGTGATGTACTGGGCCGTACCCACTACCCTCTGTAGGGCCTTCCTCTGACACCGCCTGGTATAGAGGTCTAGGCTGTACCCACTACCCTCTGTAGCGTCCGCTGTTTGATGCCAATCAGTGTCCATACCAGGCGGTGATGCAGCTCGTCAAAATGCTCTCAATGGTGCAGCTGTAGACCTTTTTGAGGATCTGCAAGCGCATGACAAATCTTTTCAGCCTCTTGAGGGGGAAAGAGACATTGTCGTGCCCTCTTCACGACTGTGTTGGTGAATTGGAGGGGATCTGGAATGATGTCTGGGATGATGTTGTTGATGTGAGCCATGACCAGCCTTTCAAAGCATTTCATGGCTACAGATGTGAGTGCTACAGGGTGATAGTCATTTAGACAGGTTACCTTGGCGTTCTTGGGTAAAGGGACTTGTGTTGGTCTGATTTAAACATGTTGTTATTACAGACCGGGTCAAGTAGAGGTCAGAGCATGCTTGGAATACACTTCCTGGTAATCCGTCTGGCTTGTTAACGTTAACCTGTTTTAAAGTTCTTACTCACATCGGCTACTTATAGCGTGATCACACAGTCGTCCGGTGCTCTCATGCATGGTTCAGTGTTGCTTGCCTCGTAGCAAGCATAGAAGGCATTTAGCTCATCTGGTAGGCTCGCGTCACTGGGCAGCTCACGTCTGGGCTTCCCTTTGTAATCGGTGATAGTTTGCAAGCCGTGCCTCATCCGATAAGTGTCAGAGCCAGCTAGCAGGCTACTGTAATTATTAACATGGTTAGACTGTAACCAACTAGGAAAGGTCACGTCTCATTAGACTGGTTTCAACTGGTTTCTCCAGTTGATTTGGTTGATTGGCTAAGCAGAGCCTTCATGCTTTTCTGTTATAGCCTAGACACTGAGAAAAGATGTCTGAATGACTTGTTGATCAGGGAAAAAAAAGCCTTATTGTTTTGGGTTTGAAAAGTCAAGAACCACATCTACACCTGTTGTGGTTGAGACGAGAGTTAAGTTTCTTTCCGCTTGAAGCCTGATTGACATAAATAACATTATATTTCCCCGTAGAGCTGTCTACTGGCCTATAACAGAGCAGAGCATTGTCACATTTCTCCTTTTTTCTGTTGTATACTTCCTCTCTTTTTTTAAAATGATTGCGTCAAATCAGAAGTGAATCACTGTGGATAAAGAGAGTCTGGTGTTCTGTGGAATGTAGTCCGTAATTTGTCATGGTTATCTCCTGGTCCGACTGTGTGTTGTTTCCCCCTGTGGCTATTATCCATTACCTTGTGTGTTTAACTGATTGTGTTTTTATTATCTGGGGTAAACACACACGGCACTCCAGCTAAAAACAACGATTTTGCTTCAGTCACAAACTCTCTGCTCCATGATCCCCTCCCTCACCTTCATGTTGTTTGTTTGTTTGTTTGTTTGTTTGTCTCTTCTCCCTCGATACCGAGCTCTTCTCCATGATGATGTTAATATGGTTTGTCTCTTCTCCCTCTATACTGAGCTATTCTCCATGTTGTTGTTGATGTTAATATAGTTTGTCTCTTCTCCCTCTATACTGAGCTCTTCTCCATGGTGATGTTAATGTAGTTTGTATGTCTTCTCCCTCGATACCGAGCTCTTCTCCATGTTATTGTTGATGTTAATATAGTTTGTATGTCTCTTCTCCCTCTATACTGAGCTCTTCTCCATGTTGATGTTAATATAGTTTGTCTCTTCTCCCTCTATACTGAGCTCTTCTCCATGTTGATGTTAATATAGTTTGTCTCTCCTCCCTCTATACCGAGCTCTTCTCCATGTTGATGTTAATATAGTTTGTATCTTCTCTTCTCTGTCTCTCTCTCTCTGTCTCACTCTCTGTCTCTCTCTCTCTCTCTCTCTCTCTCTCTTTACCTTGTTCTTTTTCATGTTTATTATAGGAGGTGCAGAAGGCGGCGTCTCTCTTCTCCCTCTACACTGAGCTCTTCTCCATGATCCCCTCTCTGGCCGTCACCCTCATCCTCGTCGCCTACAGCGACCAGCGCGGACGCAAGATCACCATCATCCTGCCTCTGATTGGCTCTCTGTTCTACGCCCTGTCTTTCCTGGCTGTCTCCTTCTTCGAGCTCGACCTCTACCTCCTCATCGTCTCGTCGTTCGTCAGCGCCCTGTTCGGGGGCTCGGGGACGTTACTGGGTGGCTGTTTCTCCTACATCGCTGACCTGTGTGAGGACGGACAGCAGAAGACCCTGCGTATGGCCGGGATAGACATGGTGATCGGCCTGCTGTCTGGAGTGGCCTCTCTCTCTACGGGATACTTCCTCCAAGCAGCAGGCTTCAACTGGCCCTTCTTCACCTCTGCTCTGTTCCAGTGTTTCAACCTGCTCTACGCCGTCTTCATCCTGGAGGAGACGCTCCAACGACCTCCAGATGACCCTCTGGACGGATCTCCACGCCGCACCGCCATGCATCAGCTGGCCTGCGGGGTCTACCAGCTGTTTGCAGGGGCCAGCAGGAGGCGTAACGTCCTCCTGGTGCTCCTCCTGCTCCTCTTCTCCTCCTTCTCCTTCACCAACATGGGCGGGCTCTCCATGATCACGCTGTACGAGCTCAACCAGCCACTGTGCTGGACCGAGATTCTGATTGGCTACGGCTCGGCGCTGTCCACCACGGTGTTCCTGACCAGCTTCGTGGGCGTGACGGTGTTCTCTCGCTGCGGCGTGCCCAACCTCGTCATCATTCTCATAGGGATACTGAGTGTCATGGCGGGTATGACCCTGGTGGCCTTCGCCAAGACCACGCTCATGATGTTCCTGGGTAAGGAATAAGGAGGATTTTCAATGGTAACATGGTCCTGTGAAAATAGAACTCTATACTATGTGAGCCAGGGTTGGGGTCAATTCCATTTAAATTCAGTTAATTCAGGAAATAAACTGAAATTCCTATTCTGAATTTTTGTCAATATAATTCAATGGAAATATGAGTTAACTGAATTGAATTGAAATGGAATTGACCCCAACCCTGACGTGAGCCAAGTGTTGGTTAACTTATGCCTTGGGCCTGGAGTTATTCCTGAGCTGGAACACCTCTGGGCCCCAGTTAGTCTGGTCTGGTGTTTAGGAACAACAGTTAGTCTGGTTTGGTGTTTAGGAACAACTCTGGGCCCCAGTTAGTCTGATCTGGTGTTTAGGAACAACTCTGGGCCCCAGGTAGTCTGATCTGGTGGTCAGGAACACCTCTGGGCCCCAGTTAGTCTGGTCTGGTGGTCAGGAACACCTCTGGGCCCCAGTTAGTCTGGTCTGGTGTTTAGGAACGACAGTTAGTCTGATCTGGTGTTTAGGAACAACTCTGGGTCCCAGTTAGTCTAGTCTGGTGTTTAGGAACAACTCTGGGCCCTAGTTAGTCTGGTTTGGTGTTTAGGAACAACTCTGGGCCCCAGTTAGTCTGATATGGTGTTTAGGAACAACTCTGGGCCCCAGTTAGTCTGGTCTGGTGTTTAGGAACAACTCTGGGCCCCAGTTAGTCTGGTCTGGTGGTCAGGAACACCTCTGGGCCCCAGTTAGTCTGATCTGGTGTTTAGGAACAACTCTGGGCCCTAGTTAGTCTGGTCTGGTGTTTAGGAACAACTCTGGGCCCTAGTTAGTCTGGTTTGGTGTTTAGGAACAACTCTGGGCCCCAGTTAGTCTGATATTGTGTTTAGGAACAACTCTGGGCCCCAGTTAGTCTGGTCTGGTGTTTAGGAACAACTCTGAGCCCCAGTTAGTCTGGTTTGGTGTTTAGGAACAACTCTGGGCCCCAGTTAGTCTGGTCTGGTGGTCCGGAACACCTCAGAGCCCCAGTTAGTCTGGTTTGGTGTTTAGGAACACCTCAGAGCCTACCTCTAGCTACCTCGTGTCGATCTGAAAGGATAAGTGTAAGCAGAAAGGGCAAATTGAAGGCCATAAACATCACCTGTAAAGGTTTATATGGTAGTGTAAATGGAACCGTATAGTTTTACTGTGACATGACTGACAGGTCGTTTCATGTCACGACGCCCACCATCTCAGATTGTTCTGAAATGGTTTCTGTACTTAGAAATAGATAAGATTAGCATTCATACAACATTATTTTCTTGAAATATAATTTGAAGCTAATTTAATACTCCCAAATTGGCCTATTTTTCATTTATAGGATTCATCTAATATTCAATAAATTATAGTAAATTCAATAAATAAAGTAAATATAATATTCAATAAATATAGTAAATATAATATTCAATAAATATAGTAAATATAATATTCAATAAATATAGTAAATATAATATTCAATAAATATAGTAAATATAATATTCAATAAATATAGTAAATATAATATTCAATAAATATAGTAAATATAATATTCAATAAATATAGTAAATATAATATTCAATAAATATAGTAAATATAATATTCAATAAATATAGTACCCAACATCCCATTTGGTTCCACTTTTCTTTCTAATAATAGGTTTGACATGAGGAATAAAAATGAAGTGGTCAGCCAGCCACCCACTGACTGAGTGTACAGTATCAGTTCTCTGTTTCTGACTGGTCGTATGGTGCTGCGGTTCGGGGGTTTTAGATGATTCTTTTTTTTCCCCTGTTCAGAGAAATTAGTCATTACATTTGTTAGATTTGTGTCCGACATCCTGATATTACCAGATTCTGACCACTAGATGGTGCCGTTCCTGCTATTAGGTGATTAAGAGAATCACCCCCACCCCACCTCAATGTTAAAGGGATAGTTCACCTAAATTACATTTACACTAAATTAACCAAATTAGATTTGATCATGATGTGTGAAAATGCTAATATAGGTACCATTGACTTGCATTGGATTTTTTTCCCACAGTTGCTAAAAAAAGTTAGCATTTGAAACAGTGGCCAACAAAACCAAAGGATGGGTTGCTGACATACCTTGTCGATAGACTTCTGGCAGGATAAGGAAACCAATGTAATTTTGTAATTTGGGTTTTGTATATCTTCAAACTTTTTTCACCTAATGGCAGGAGCAGCACCATCTATTTGTCAGAATCTGGTAATATCAGGATGTAGGATGGGACAACCTGGACTCGAGGGTAGACGTCACATAGTATACGTAAATCCGGGACACTCCAATTAGTATGATATGTATTAATTTTGTATGGTATGTATTAATTTGTGGATGTCCATCATCCATTTTGTTGGTTAATGTTTAGCTAGATGGTTAATGTTAGCTAGGTGGTTAATGTTAGCTAGGTGGTTAATGTTTAGCTAGATGGTTAATGTTAGCTAGGTGTCTAATGTTTAGCTATGTGGTTAATGTTTAGCTAGATGGTTAATGTTAGCTAGGTGTCTAATGTTTAGCTATGTGGTTAATGTTAGCAAGGTGTCTAATGTTTAGCTAGGTGGTTAATGTCTAGCTAGATGGTTAATGTTAGCTAGGTGGCTAACATTAGGGTTAGGGATTAAAGTTAGGGTTAGGAGTTAGGTTAGGGTAAGGGTTAGCTAACATGCTAAGAAGTTGCAAAGTAGCTACAAAGTAGTAAGTAGTTGCAAGGTTGCTAATTAGGTAAAATGCTAAAGTTGTCCGTGATTCGATTCGAACACACAACCTTTGGGTTGCTAGACGTTCACGTGTCACGATCACCCATCCACCCCGACCAACCACCTTACGTTTTTTCGCCTTAAGTAACTTTCTGTCTTATGTAACCATACCAAACATAACATATCATACTAGTTTGAGTGTCCAGGATTTACTTTTACTATGTTACGTCTAGTCTATGAGACTAGTCTATAAGGCTGGGTGGGACATCATACCCTGATGAAAACAGCTTGTCTGTCTAAACGTTGTTTATTAGGTTATTCAATTATTGCATCTGAGCTCCGAGAGCGTGCGGCTCACCTATACATTTTTCAAGTGTTCTACTCCGCTAGCCAGCACCCCGGCCTAAATAGTTGTGTGTTTCTTTCGCCTCTGGATGGGACATAAAACCAACTTCATTGACAAATTTTCTCTGAACAGGGGGGGGAAAAAACCTCACCAAATTCACTGAGAATACATTACGTAGTATAAAGAAACAGTACTCTAAGCAGCAGCTCCATATTAATGGTCACACAGAGAGAACTGATACTGTATAGTCGTTGTTGGCGTAGGGTGTAGGGGTTCCGTAGGTTATGGTGGGGGGGGGGGGGG